>NW_026639899.1:0-523 GCF_028554395.1 Pezoporus wallicus | reverse complement strand
CCTAACACATTTCTCCCCTGTAACATTAGGAAAGTGAGTGTAATGGTATATATATATATATATAGGAAAACACAGTAAACGTAACAAAGTGAGCAAAATAAAGCATGTTCAAGAGCATTCTAATAACCCACAGTGGTTCTCAACCCTAACCCTAGCCCTAACCCTAACCCTAACCCTAACCCTAACCCTAACCCTAACCCTAACCCTAACCCTCACCCATTTCTCCCCTGTAACTGTAACAAAGTGATTGTAATACTATATATATAGATATATAGGAAAACACAGTAAACGTAACAAAGTGAGGAAAATAAAGCATGTTCAAGAGCATTCTAATGACCCACAGAGGTTCTCAACCCTAACCCTAACCCTAACCCTAACCCCTTTCTCCCCTGTAACTTTAACAAAGTGAGTGTAATACTATATATAGAGATATATAGGAAAACACGGTAAACATAACAAAGTGAGCAAAATAAAGCATGTTCAAGAGCATTCTAATGACCCACAGAGGTTATCAAGCCTAACC
>NW_026639898.1:0-527 GCF_028554395.1 Pezoporus wallicus | reverse complement strand
TGCTAAGGACTCTCAAGAGCACCTTGTTAGAAACCACCTACACCATAGAAGACACAGCATATAAACAGAAGCAATAAACGTCTCCCTTATCCAAGCCTTACACGCATCCTCTTCTTTTCTTCTCCCAAGGCTCATCCAACATCACCCAGCACAAAGCTAGGGCTCAACAGGCCATCAAGTTGGTATTAAATGCCCTGCAAAACACTCCTGTGGGCTTTCAGCCCAGACACCAACTCTCCCCTCGTCAAAAACCTTGGAAATGCTAATGCACTTCTACCCACACCTCTGACACAAGCAGTCCATGGCAACACACGCTTCACCAACTCTCTTTCCAAGCACAGCTACCTGGGCATCACAACAAGCAGAATCATAGCAAAGAGAATCATTTAGTGCACAAGGGACCTCTGGGGATCATCTCTTTCAGGACAGCCTCCTCAAGAATATTCAGAAAGAACACGCTGTCAAAGATACCCAGTCAGGTTTTCAGTATCTCCAAGGATGGAGAATCCAAAACCTCCCTGCACAAC
>NW_026639897.1:0-5280 GCF_028554395.1 Pezoporus wallicus | reverse complement strand
TCCAGAGCCTTCTCTCTGCTGCGCAGCAACAAAGTCAACACAGAATGAACAGTGGCATCTGCTCCCACAGCAGAAGGACCAGGAGGGAATGCTAGTGCTGGGCCTCTTCAGCACACAAGCAGCTTTGCAACGGTGTCACCATCATTGTAGTCTCTCCTCGGCTTCATACCTAAAAGTCCATTTGAATCCAAATTCTCAGGTGGTGTCTCTCAGCTGCCCAGCAGCACAGTGAGTACAGCACGAACGTTTGGCCTCTGCTCCCACAGCAGAAGAGCCAGGATTGAAAGCTGGTGCTGGACCTGTTCAGCACACAATCACCTTTACATTGGTGCCTCCATCGTTGCTTTCACTGCTCACTTTCATACAGGAAAAGCATTTGAATGGAATCAGTCCAGAGCCTGCTCTCTGCTGCGCAGCAACACAGTCAGCACAGAATGAACAGTGGCATCTGCTCCCACAGCAGAAGGACCAGCAGGAAAAGCTAGTGCTGGGCCTCTTCAGCACACAGTCAGCTTTGCAATGGTGTCACCATCATTGCAGTCTCTCCTCGGTTTCATACCTAAAAGTCCATTTGAATCCAAATTCTCAGGTGGTCTCTCTGAGCTGCCCAGCAGCACAGTGAGTACAGCACGAACGTTTGGCCTCTGCTCCCACAGCAGAAGAGCCAGGATTGAAAGCTGGTGCTGGACCTGTTCAGCACACAATCACCTTTACATTGGTGCCTCCATCCTTGCTTTCACTGCTCACTTTCATACAGGAAAAGCATTTGAATGGAATCAGTCCAGAGCCTGCTCTCAGCTGCGCAGCAACACAGTCAGCACAGACTTCAGCACACAAGAAGCTTTGCAACGGGGTCACCATCATTGCAGTCTCTCCTCGGTTTCATACCTAAAAGTCCATTTGAATCCAAATTCTCAGGTGGTGTCTCTCAGCTGCCCAGCAGCACAGTTAGTACAGCACGAACGTTTGGCCTCTGCTCCCACAGCAGAAGAGCCAGGATTGAAAGCTGGTGCTGGACCTGTTCAGCACACAATCCCTTTACATTGGTGCCTCCATTGTTGCTTTCACTGCTCACATTCATACAGGAAAAGCATTTGAATGGAATCAGTCCAGAGCCTGCTCTCTGCTGCGCAGCAACACAGTCAGCACAGAATGAACAGTGGCATCTGCTCACACGGCAGAAGGAGCAGCAGGGAAAGCTAGTGCTCTGCTTCTTCAGCACACAAGCAGCTTTGCAACGGGGTCACCATCATTGCAGTCTCTCCTCGGTTTCATACCTAAAAGTCCATTTGAATCCAAATTCTCAGGTGGTGTCTCTCAGCTGCCCAGCAGCACAGTGAGTACAGCACGAACGTTTGGCCTCTGCTCCCACAGCAGAAGAGCCAGGATTGAAAGCTGGTGCTGGACCTGTTCAGCACACAATCACCCTTTACATTGGTGCCTCCATCGTTGCTTTCACTGCTCACTTTCATACAGGAAAAGCATTTGAATGGAATCAGTCCAGAGCCTGCTCTCTGCTGCGCAGCAACACAGTCAGCACAGAATGAACAGTGGCATCTGCTCACACGGCAGAAGGAGCAGCAGGGAAAGCTAGTGCTCTGCTTCTTCAGCACACAAGCAGCTTTGCAACGGGGTCACCATCATTGCAGTCTCTCCTCGGTTTCATACCTAAAAGTCCATTTGAATCCAAATTCTCAGGTGGTGTCTCTCAGCTGCCCAGCAGCACAGTGAGTACAGCACGAACGTTTGGCCTCTGCTCCCACAGCAGAAGAGCCAGGATTGAAAGCTGGTGCTGGACCTGTTCAGCACACAATCCCATTTACATTGGTGCATCCATCGTTGCTTTCACTGCTCACACTCATACAGGAAAAGCATTTGAATAGAATCAGTCCAGAGCCTGCTCTCTGCTGGCAGCAACACAGCACAGAATGAACAGTGGCATCTGCTCACACGGCAGAAGGACCAGCAGGGAAAGCTAGTGCTGTGTCTCTTCAGCACACAAGAAGCTTTGCAACGGGGTCACCATCATTGCAGTCTCTCCTCGGTTTCATACCTAAAAGTCCATTTGAATCCAAATTCTCAGGTGGTGTCTCTCAGCTGCCCAGCAGCACAGTTAGTACAGCACGAACGTTTGGCCTCTGCTCCCACAGCAGAAGAGCCAGGATTGAAAGCTGGTGCTGGACCTGTTCAGCACACAATCCCTTTACATTGGTGCCTCCATCGTTGCTTTCACTGCTCACATTCATACAGGAAAAGCATTTGAATGGAATCAGTCCAGAGGCTGCTCTCTGCTGCGCAGCAACACAGTCAGCACAGAATGAACAGTGGCATCTGCTCACACGGCAGAAGGAGCAGCAGGGAAAGCTAGTGCTCTGCTTCTTCAGCACACAAGCAGCTTTGCAACGGGGTCACCATCATTGCAGTCTCTCCTCGGTTTCATACCTAAAAGTCCATTTGAATCCAAATTCTCAGGTGGTGTCTCTCAGCTGCCCAGCAGCACAGTGAGTACAGCACGAACGTTTGGCCTCTGCTCCCACAGCAGAAGAGCCAGGATTGAAAGCTGGTGCTGGACCTGTTCAGCACACAATCCCCTTTACATTGGTGCCTCCATCGTTGCTTTCACTGCTAACACTCATACAGGAAAAGCATTTGAATGGAATCAGTCCAGAGCCTGCTCTCTGCTGCGCAGCAACACAGTCAGCACAGAATGAACAGTGGCATCTGCTCACACGGCAGAAGGAGCAGCAGGGAAAGCTAGTGCTCTGCTTCTTCAGCACACAAGCAGCTTTGCAACGGGGTCACCATCATTGCAGTCTCTCCTCGGTTTCATACCTAAAAGTCCATTTGAATCCAAATTCTCAGGTGGTGTCTCTCAGCTGCCCAGCAGCACAGTTAGTACAGCACGAACGTTTGGCCTCTGCTCCCACAGCAGAAGAGCCAGGATTGAAAGCTGGTGCTGGACCTGTTCAGCACACAATCCCTTTACATTGGTGCCTCCATCGTTGCTTTCACTGCTCACTTTCATACAGGAAAAGCATTTGAATGGAATCAGTCCAGAGGCTGCTCTCTGCTGCGCAGCAACACAGTCAGCACAGAATGAACAGTGGCATCTGCTCACACGGCAGAAGGAGCAGCAGGGAAAGCTAGTGCTCTGCTTCTTCAGCACACAAGCAGCTTTGCAACGGGGTCACCATCATTGCAGTCTCTCCTCGGTTTCATACCTAAAAGTCCATTTGAATCCAAATTCTCAGGTGGTGTCTCTCAGCTGCCCAGCAGCACAGTGAGTACAGCACGAACGTTTGGCATCTGCTCCCACAGCAGAAGAGCCAGGATTGAAAGCTGGTGCTGGACCTGTTCAGCACACAATCCCCTTTACATTGGTGCATCCATCGTTGCTTTCACTGCTAACACTCATACAGGAAAAGCATTTGAATAGAATCAGTCCAGAGCCTGCTCCCTGCTGGCAGCAACACAGCACAGAATGAACAGGGGCATCTGCTCACACGGCAGAAGGACCAGCAGGGAAAGCTAGTGCTGTGTCTCTTCAGCACACAAGAAGCTTTGCAACGGAACCCTAAACCCTAACCCTAACCCCTAACCCTAACCCTAACCCTAACCCTAACCCTAACCCTAACCCTAACCCTAACCCTAAGCTTTCACCAGCTTTCCCTCCTGGCTCTTCGATTGTGGGAGCAGACGGCAACTGTTCGTGCTCTACTCACTGTGCAGCTGGGCAGCCGAGAGCAAGCTCCGAAGAGGGTGCATTCAAATGGACCTTTAGGTATGAAAGCGAGGAGCGACAGCAATGATGGCGACACCGTTGCAAAGCTGACTGTGTGCTGAAGATGCCCAGCACATGCTTTCTCTCCTGGCTCTTCGGCTCTGGGAGCAGAGGCCAGACGTTCGTGCTCTAATCGCTGTGCTACTTGTCAGCTCAGAGCAAGCTCCGTAGAGGTTGCATTCTAGTGGACTTTTAGGTATGAAAGCGAGGAGCGACAGCAATGATGGTGACACCGTTGCAAAGCTGACTGTGTGCTGAAGATGCCCAGCACATGCTTTCCCTCCTGGCTCTTCGACTGTGGGAGCAGACGGCAACCGGTCGTGCTCTACTCACTGTGCTGCTGGGCAGCCGAGAGCAAGCTCCGAAGAGGGTGCATTCAAATGGACCTTTAGGTATGAAAGCGAGGAGCGACAGCAATGATGGTGACACCGTTGCAAAGCTGACTGTGTGCTGAAGATGCCCAGCACATGCTTTCCTCCTGGCTCTTCGACTGTGGGAGCAGACGGCAACCGTTCGTGCTCTACTCACTGTGCTGCTGGGCAGCCGAGAGCAAGCTCCGAAGAGGGTGCATTCAAATGGACCTTTAGGTATGAAAGCGAGGAGCGACAGCAATGATGGTGACACCGTTGCAAAGCTGACTGTGTGCTGAAGATGCCCAGCACATGCTTTCCCTCCTGGCTCTTCGATCTGGGAGCAGACGGCAACGTTCGTGCTCTACTCACTGTGCTGCTGGGCAGCCGAGAGCAAGCTCCGAAGAGAGTGCATTCAAATGGACGTTTAGGTATGAAACCAAGGAGCGACAGCAATGATGGTGACACCGTTGCAAAGCTGACTGTGTGCTGAAGATGCCCAGCACATGCTTTCCCTCCTGGCTCTTCGGCTCTGGCAGCAGACGGCAACCGTTCGTGCTCTACTCACTGTGCTGCTGGGCAGCCGAGAGCAAGCTCCGAAGAGGGTGCATTCAAATGGACCTTTAGGTATGAAAGCGAGGAGCGACAGCAATGATGGTGACACCGTTGCAAAGCTGACTGTGTGCTGAAGATGCCCAGCACATGCTTTCCCTCCTGGCTCTTCGGATCTGGGAGCAGAAGCCAGACGTTCGTGCACTAATCGTTCTGCCCCTGGGCAGCCGAGAACAAGCTTCGGAGAGGTGGCACTCAAATGGACTTTTAAGTATGAAAGCGAGGAGCGACAGCAATGATGGTGACACCGTTGCAAAGCTGACTGTGTGCTGAAGATGCACAGCACATGCTTTCCCTCCCGGCTCTTCGGATCTGGGAGCAGAAGCCAGAAGTTCGTGCACTAATCGCTGTGCTACTGGGCAGCTGAGAAGCAGCTTTGGAGAGGCTGCATTCAAATGTACTTTTAGGTATGAAACCGAGGAGTGACAGCAATGATGGTGACAGCATTGCAAAGCTGACTGTGTGCTGAAGATGCCCCGCACATGCTTTCCCTCCTGGCTCTTCGACTGTGGGAGCAGACGGCAACCCTTACCCTAA
>NW_026639896.1:0-526 GCF_028554395.1 Pezoporus wallicus | reverse complement strand
TAACCCTAACCTTTCACCAGCTTTCCCTCCTGGCTCTTCGATTGTGGGAGCAGACGGCAACTGTTCGTGCTCTACTCACTGTGCAGCTGGGCAGCCGAGAGCAAGCTCCGAAGAGGGTGCATTCAAATGGACCTTTAGGTATGAAAGCGAGGAGCGACAGCAATGATGGTGACCCTGTTGCAAAGCTGACTGTGTGCTGAAGATGCCCAGCACATGCTTTCCCTCCTGGCTCTTCGGATCTGGGAGCAGAAGCCAGACGTTCGTGCACTAATCGTTCAGCCCCTGGGCAGCCGAGAACAAGCTTTCCCTAGCACATGCTTTCCCTAGCGGCTCTTCGGATCTGGGAGCAGAAGCCAGAAGTTCGTGCACTAATCGCTGTGCTACTGGGCAGCTGGGAAGCAGCTTTGGAGAGGTTGCATTCAAATGTACTTTTAGGTATGAAACCGAGGAGTGACAGCAATAATGGTGACAGCATTGCAAAGCTGACTGTGTGCTGAAGATGCCCCACACATGCTTTCCGTCCTGG
>NW_026639895.1:0-527 GCF_028554395.1 Pezoporus wallicus | reverse complement strand
GCTCCTCCTGGCTTCCCCTCCCCCTGGCAGAGCATGAGGCTCACAAAGTCCTTGGCCAAACCAAAACATCATTGTTATCATCTCTGTTCCCGAGCTGAAAGTCAAAACACTGCACTGCACCAGCTACCAAGAAGGAGAAAAAATGACTGCTACTGCTGAACCCAGGACAGTGGCAATACTAGATTCTGTTTGTTGCTTTTACATCAGTGTTAATTATTACTGCTTTCAGTGTTGTGGACAACAGAATAGATGGTGTTATGATGAGAACAGTAACTTTTCCCCCCTGTCCTTTGCAAGGGAGGAGTATCTAGCATTCATCAGAACATTATGACTCTGGGCTGACACTACTCCAGCTCAGGTCTCATTCTCACCTATAGCTCCCCAACTTGCTTGGTTTTGATTTTTTCCCCCCTGTCCTGTGCTGTCTATATGGAGTTGTATGAAAATTCAGATAATTTTTTCAATAACTAGACTACCACACTAGTCACAAAAAGATAAAAAGAGCTCCTGCACATGAAAAAGTTATC
>NW_026639893.1:0-520 GCF_028554395.1 Pezoporus wallicus | reverse complement strand
CCCACATGACATCCTTGTCTCTAAATTGGAGCGACATCGATTTGATGGATGGACCACTCAGTGGCTAAAAGAACTGGCTGGATGGCTGCCCCAAAGAGTTGTGGTCAATGGCTCAATGTCCGGCTGGAGACTAGCAACGAGTGGGGTCCCTCAGGGATCGGTGTTGGGACCGGTCTTGTTCAACATCTTCGTCGCTGCCATGGACAGTGGGATTGAGCGCGCCCTCAGCAAGTTTGCTGATGACACCAAGCTGTGTGGTTCGGTTGATACCCTGGAGGGAAGGAATGCCATCCAGAGGGACCTTGACACACTTGTGAGGTAGGCTGATGCGAACCTCATGAGGTTTAACCATGCCAAGTGCAAGGTCCTACACCTGGGTCGGAGCAGTCCCAGGCACAGCTACAGGTTGGGCAGAGAAGAGATTCAGAGCAGCCCTGCGGAGAAGGACTTGGGGGTTGGTTGATGAGAAAATGAACAGTGAGCCGGCTTCAGTGTGCACTTGCAGTCCAGAAAGCCAACC
>NW_026639892.1:0-519 GCF_028554395.1 Pezoporus wallicus | reverse complement strand
GCGGTCTCAGCTGCCCAGCAGCACAGTGAGTACAGCACGAACGTTTGGCATCTGCTCCCACAGCAGAAGAGCAAGGATTGAAAGCTGGTGCTGGACCTGTTCAGCACACAATCCCCTTTACATTGGTGCATCCATCGTTGCTTTCACTGCTAACACTCGTACAGGAAAAGCATTTGAATAGAATCAGTCCAGAGCCTGCTCCCTGCTGGCAGCAACACAGCACAGAATGAACAGTGGCATCTGCTCACACGGCAGAAGGACCAGCAGGGAAAGCTAGTGCTGTGTCTCTTCAGCACACAAGAAGCTTTGCAACGGGGTCACCATCATTGCAGTCTCTCCTCGGTTTCATACCTAAAAGTCCATTTGAATCCAAATTCTCAGGTGGTGTCTCTCAGCTGCCCAGCAGCACAGTTAGTACAGCACGAACGTTTGGCCTCTGCTCCCACAGCAGAAGAGCCAGGATTGAAAGCTGGTGCTGGACCTGTTCAGCACACAATCCCTTTTACATTGGTGCATTCA
>NW_026639891.1:0-519 GCF_028554395.1 Pezoporus wallicus | reverse complement strand
CCAGGACAGCTACTTAAAGAAGTTCAAGATGAATTAATAGCGGCCTATAGGTATGAGATATAGGTATACACTAGGTAGAAGGGTTATAGGTATACACTACCTATACATGGTACTGCTTTCAATGAATGAGTGTAACTCCAGACAGCTTAGAGAGAGGAAAATCTCAGGTAAGAAGCTTTGAATAAAATAGACATACACAACAACATTGAGGGTCTTAACTCATTATAGAGCTATTTATATACTAGGTCTAAATATGCTGAATAATATGGGTTTTAATAATAATTAAAATTTCAACTCTACTGAAAACTCAAATTTGAGTTTTTTAATAGGATCATGAAAGAATCTGCTATGATATTTACCAGCAGCTTAGTGATACCTTGTTCCAGGTTCTTCAGCTCTTTCAGGAGGTTGTATTTCTCACTTCTGCTAATGCAGACCCACATTGCCAATTTGTGTGGGCCTATTTGAAATGAGCAGCAATGTGGTTTGCATTTGAGTTACTCTAACAGATTTTTGTAG
>NW_026639890.1:0-523 GCF_028554395.1 Pezoporus wallicus | reverse complement strand
TCCGTCTCCCCCCCCCCCCGCACCGGGGCTCTCCCCTTCCCCACTCCCGGAGGAACGGGGAGGAGGATCGAGAGAGTGCAATTCCTACGGGTTGAGACAAGAACAGTCCAGCAACCAATGTACAACACAAATCACCACCGCTACTATCAACTACAACAATGATAAGGGAAAATAACAAGGGAAGAGAATACGATACCACCGGCCAAGAAAACGAGTTCCACCCGGAAGCCCGTGTCCTTCCGGGTAACTCCCAGTTACCCCCCACCCCGGCCATGACGTGCTGTGGTATGGAATACCTTCCCGGCTAGCCCGGATCAGGCGCCCCGTCTCTGCTTCCTCACAGCTTCCCCTCCTCCCTGGCAGAGCATGAGCCTCACAGAGTCCTTGGTCAGGGTAAACATCACTCAGCAACAACCGAAAACATCGGCTTCACGAACACTGTTCTCAAGCTAGAAGTCAAAACACAGCACTGCACCAGTTAACACAAAGGAAAAACATGACTGCTACTGCTGAACCCAGGACA
>NW_026639889.1:0-521 GCF_028554395.1 Pezoporus wallicus | reverse complement strand
GATTGTCCTGGGTTCAGCAGTAGCAGTCATGTTTCTCCTCCTTGGTAGCTGGTGCAGTGCAGTGTTTTGACTTTCAGCTCGGGAACAGAGCTGATAGAGATGTTTTGGTTTGGCCAAGGACTTTGTGAGCCTCATGCTCTGCCAGGGAGGAGGGGAAGCTGGGAGGAAGCAGAGACAGGACACCTGACCCAAACTGACCAAAGAGCTATTCCATACCACAGCACGTCATGCCCAGGATGTAACTGGGAGTTAGCCGGAAGGTCTGGGAGACTGCAGGGTTGGAGGAGGTATCGGTCGGAGCTTGGTCGGGCTTGGGGGGGGCGTTATCGGTTGGCTGGTGCTGAGGTGTTGTATTCTCTTCCCTTGTTATTTCCTTTATCATTATTATCATTGGTGGTAGCAGTAGTGATTTGTGTTATACCTTAGTTACTAAACTGTTCTTATCTCAACCCGTGGGAGTTGCATTCTTTTGATTCTCCTCTCCGTCCCTCCGAGAGCAGGGGGAGGGCAAGAAAGGGGGG
>NW_026639888.1:0-529 GCF_028554395.1 Pezoporus wallicus | reverse complement strand
TGAATGCACCAATGTAAAAGGGATTGTGTGCTGAACAGGTCCAGCACCAGCTTTCAATCCTGGCTCTTCTGCTGTGGGAGCAGAGGCCAAACGTTCGTGCTGTACTAACTGTGCTGCTGGGCAGCTGAGAGACACCACCTGAGAATTTGGATTCAAATGGACTTTTAGGTATGAAACCGAGGAGAGACTGCAATGATGGTGACCCCGTTGCAAAGCTGCTTGTGTGCTGAAGAGACACAGCACTAGCTTTCCCTGCTGGTCCTTCTGCCGTGTGAGCAGATGCCCCTGTTCATTCTGTGCTGTGTTGCTGCCAGCAGGGAGCAGGCTCTGGACTGATTCTATTCAAATGCTTTTCCTGTACGAGTGTTAGCAGTGAAAGCAACGATGGATGCACCAATGTAAAGGGGATTGTGTGCTGAACAGGTCCAGCACCAGCTTTCAATCCTTGCTCTTCTGCTGTGGGAGCAGATGCCAAACGTTCGTGCTGTACTCACTGTGCTGCTGGGCAGCTGAGACCGCTTGAGAATTT
>NW_026639887.1:0-530 GCF_028554395.1 Pezoporus wallicus | reverse complement strand
GGGTTAGGTTAGGTTAGGGGTTAGGGTTAGGGTTAGGGTTTAGGGTTAGGGTTAGGGTTAGGGTTAGTGGTTAGGGTTAGGGTCAGGGTTAGGGTTAGGGTTAGGGTTAGGGTTAGGGTTAGGGTTAGGGTTAGGGTTGCCGTCTGCTCCCACAGTCGAAGAGCCAGGAGGGAAAGCATGTGCTGGGCATCTTCAGCACACAGTCAGCTTTGCAACGGTGTCACCATTATTGCTGTCGCTCCTCGGTTTCATATGTAAAAGTCCATTTGAATGCAACGTCTCCAAAGCTTGTTCTCGGCTGCCCAGGGGCACAGTGATTAGTGCATGAACGTCTGGCCTCTGCTCTTAGAGCCGAAGAGCCAGGATGGAAAACATGTGCTGGGCATCTTCAGCACACAGTCAGCTTTGCAACCGTGTCACCATCATTGCTGTCGCTCCTCGGTTTCATACTTAAAGTCCATTTGAATGCACCCTCTCCGAAGCTTGTTCTCGGCTGCCCAGGGGCAGAGCGATTAGTGCACGAACGTCTG
>NW_026639886.1:0-529 GCF_028554395.1 Pezoporus wallicus | reverse complement strand
CCCCTAATCCCCGCATTCACCCTATTCCCCCCCATTCCTCCCATTCACCCCCATTCCCCCCATTAACTCCATTTCCCCCATTCCCCCATTCATCCCCTGTTCCCCCATTCAGTCCCCTCGTTCCCCCATTCCCCCCATTCTGCCCATTCACTCCCCCCATTCATCCCCCCATTCATTTCCACCCGATTCCCTCCAATTTATCCCCCCATTCATCCCTCCCCATTCATTCCCCCCCATTCATTCACCCACATCTCCCCGATTCAGCCCTCCCCATTCCCTCATTCATCCCTCCCCATTCCCCCCCCATTACCCCCCACCCCCCCATTCACACCCCCCATTCACCCCCCCATTCACCCCCCCTTCACGCCCCCCCATTCATTCCCCCCACATTCACACCCCCCATTACCCCCCCATTCACCCCCCCATTCACTCCCCCCCATTCACACCCCCATTCACAGCCCCATGCATTCCCCCCATTCACCCCCCCATTCACACACCCCCATTCATTCCCCCCCATTCACCCACCCCC
>NW_026639885.1:0-519 GCF_028554395.1 Pezoporus wallicus | reverse complement strand
TAATCCATTCTTGGCAGTTTCTATCCTATTTTTGCCACGTTTCATCCCCTTTTAAGCTTTTGTTTTTCTCCTTGCTATTTTTTGCGCAATTCTTTCCTGGTTTCAGAGTTTTTCGCTCATTTCTAACCCATTTTTCCCCATTTCTATCAAATTGAAAACGGTTTTCCCCCCGTTTCCTATGCATTCTTGTTACTTTTTTAGACGTTTTAAGCCACTTTTGGCCATTGCTAACCCTTTTTATATTTCCATTTTCTAAGTCGTTTTAAGCATTTTTTGGTTTCTTTTCCTAACCCAAATTTCTCAATTTCTAACCATTTTTAAGTTATTTTTCCCCTTTCCTAACCCACTTTTGTCAAGTTCTAACCCCTTTTAATCCATTTTTGGCCGGTTCTATCCTATTTTTGCCACGTTTCAACCCCTTGTAAGCTTTTTTTTCCATTTCTTGCTAATTTTTGCCCAATTCTTTCCTGGTTTCAGAGTTTTTCCCTCATTTCTAACCCATTTTGCCCCATTTCTATC
>NW_026639884.1:0-5308 GCF_028554395.1 Pezoporus wallicus | reverse complement strand
TCCCACCACCCTCACAGGGAAGAGCTCTGGACATAGGGGTGGGTTGGAGCACCCTTCCCTCATCGGTGGCCCTATTGGAGCTCCATCCATAGGGAGCCGTCAACCTCTTGGAATCAGTCGTGTCCCTCTTATCCCGGGGTTGTCTTCTCCTCCTGGAGCTCCCGCGGGAACATTGTCCGTTGGTGGGAAGACTTGGTTGGGATGAGAACTTCCTGGAGATCATGGATGGAGGCTGCTTCCATCCAAGCAGATGGGCTGGGATCCCTGTCTCAGGCCACATCTACAAGGAGCAAGGTGAGTAGCCCATGGTCCGCCTCGTCTTCAGCCAGAGAAGGGGTCTTGGGAATGTCCACGGATCCTGGAATAGCTTGGAGAGGACCTTCAGGGTCCATGGGGGCATCAGGAGGAGGAGGAGCTGGAGGGATGGGACCATGGGAAGCGTGGGATGGGATCTTGGGAAGTTCGTCCCCATGAGGCTGGTAGGACAATGGGAATCTTGGGATAGGATCTTGGGAAGTTCTTCCCCATGAGGCTGGTGGGACCACAGGAGGTGGGAGATGTCCCATCGCCAAGGCCAAGCTGGAGCAACCTGCTCCAGTGCAAGGTGGCCCTGGCTGCACTTTAAGCTCCATCCGTCCTGTTCCATGATCTAGGAATGTGCTTCCACTTGATCCAGGTGACCAAACCCTTCTGCAGGAGCGGAACGCTACCCCCTGGAAAACCCATGGAATTTAGGGTGCCAGGTGGGTGCTAGGGTCCCATCCAGGGAGGTGCTGGGGTCCCATCCAGGTGGGTGCTGGGGTCCCATCCAGGTGGGTGCTGGGCACCCAAGTGTAGAGAGCTTAACAACGTAATGGCTAAGTAACAGAGGTCATGATACTGTGCAGCTGGTGGAAATATAGGCCTCAAGGCTACAGTAATCTTGTGGTTAATGTTCACCCTGAGTTGCTCAAGAAACAGGATGTACATCTTGCTGAGATGGCGCCACGGTATCTTGCTGAGATAGCGCCACGGTATCTTGCTGAGATGGCGCCACGGTAGATGGCGCCACGGTATCTTGCTGAGATAGCGCCACGGTATCTTGCTGAGATAGCGCAACGGTAATGCTTGGGCAAGCTGGGGCAAGCCGGGACATGTCGAGGCATGTTGAAGCAGGAGGCGGTCACGGTTGCTTGGGAGGCCCCTGCGTCAGCACGGGCTGACCAATGATTTTGCTGTATCCTAGCAGGAAATGTATCTAACACTGCAGGCTATAAAAGGGGTTGTATCTTGCTAAATAAACGAGACTTGCTGACCATGAGAGCATGAGGCTTGTCTCCCGCGACTCCAACACCCAAGGACTTCATCCTTGCATTAGACCCAATGCTTGCGGTGTCCTTTAGGAGGCCGGCAGAGCTAGCTTGGGTTGACGGCACCACCAGCATGGATGGGATCTCTCCCGCTTCCCATTATCCCATCTTTCCCACAGGGAACAGCTCCCATCCCAAGGACCCCTGGGATAGGTTCTGAAGCTCCATGTGTCCAAGGTTCATTCTGTATCTCCCTGCTTCAATTCCTGTTGGGAATCTGGGATAGAATCCAAGCGATGGGACCCCTTCTGCTCTTCGTTCTTTAGTGATGGAGATTCCTTCTGTCGTGGTTTAAACCCAGTCAGGTAACTTGTTCACTCACTCCCAGTGAGTGGTGCCGAGCTGACAACAATCAAGGTCCGTGTCCGTCTCCCCCCCCTGCACCGGGGCTCTCCCCTTCCCCGCTCCCGGAGGAACGGGGAGGAGGATCGAGAGAGTGCAACTCCTACGGGTTGAGACAAGAACAGTCCAGCAACAAATCACCACCGCTACTATCAGCTAAAACAATGATAAGGGAAAATAACAAGGGAAGAGAATACGATACCACCGGCCAAGAAAACGAGTTCCACCCGGAAGCCCCTGTCCTTCCGGGTAACTCCCAGTTACCCCCCACCCCGGGCATGACGTGCTGTGGTATGGAATACCTCCCTGGCTAGCCCGGGTCAGGCGCCCCGTCTCTGCTTCCTCACAGCTTCCCCTCCTCCCTGGCAGAGCATGAGCCTCACAGAGTCCTTGGTCAGGGTAAACATCACTTAGCAACAACCGACAACATCGGCTTCACCAACGCTGTTCTCAAACTAGAAGTCAAAACACAGCACTGCACCAGTTAACACAAAGGAAAAAACATGACTGCTACTGCTGAACCCAGGACACCTTCCCAGAAGCGTTCCTCGGAGGTGGATGTCCAGGAGAAACTGGGAACGATGCCTCCAAGCCTCTCGGAAAGGTCATGGTCGCTCTTCCCAATGGGAATGGCTTGGAAAGGGCCTTCCCCATGGAGTAAAGAGGGATAGAGGGGGGCTTCGTGGTGTCCTTGAGGGTCTTGTCCAAGCTCCTGATCCTGATTGCGGCGCCGGGAGATACGGGCTCCTCGTAACGTGTGTCTCTCAATTGCCACACAAGCCGTCCTTTTCTAGCCACTGGGCATACATACCTATTCACGAGGCTACGTATGGGTGACATAATTTTCCAGGAGGTTCCCCGCCTGCGTGCAGAATTGTGGTGGTGGTGGTGGTCTCTGAGGATCGTTTACTTCTTCCAACGATCTTCATCACTTCTTTCAGCCTTTGAAGCACGCGCAGTAGATGCTCACATCAGTTTAATTGGCTCGTTAGCACCAGAGAGAGACATAATAATCCTCCTATCCTCCTACTTATCAGGTAGTTGAACTGTAGCCCACCCTGGACACCTGCGGTTCCCAGATACTCCTTATCCCCGTGTCCTGTTCTTCTAAACTTTTACTTACAACTATGTCAACTGCAACGATTTCTCTTGTGAGAATTCTGTTCTCTAAGATAACTCACTCCCCAGGCCCGAACAAGCACTGACCCATACCTCCTCCAACCCTGCAGTCTCCCAGCCCTTCCGGCTAACTCCCAGTTACCTCCTGGGCATGACATGCTGTGGTATGGAATACCTCTTTGGTCAGTTTGGGTCAGGTGTCCTGTCTCTGCTTCCTCCTGGCTTTCCCTCCTCCCTGGCAGAGCATGAGGCTCACAAAGTCCTTGGCCAGACCAAAACATCATTGTTATCAGCTCTGTTCCCAGGCCGAAAGTCAAAACACTGCACTGCACCAGCTACCAAGGAGGAGAAAAATGACTGCTACTGCTGAACCCACGACACTCCCCCATAGATCCTGCCCCATAGAGCCAGCCCCATAGAGCCTGCCCCATACAGCCTGCTCCATAGAGCCTGCCCCAGGTACTGCCCCACAGAGCCTGCCCCATAGAGCCAGCCCCAAAGAGCCTGCCCCATAGAGCCTGTCCCATAGAGCCTGTCCCATAGAACCTGCCCCATAGAGCCTGACCCATAGCTCTGCCCCAGGTACTGCCACATAGCACTGCCCCAGAGAGCACGCCCCAGAGAGCCAGCCCCATAGAGCCTGTCCCATAGTGCCTGCCCCATAGAGCCTGCCTGTCAAGGTTTAAACCCAGCCAGACAGCTCATTCACTGACTCCCAGTGAGTGGTGCCGGGCTGGAAGCAATCGAGGCCTGCGTCCCCCACCCCAGGGGCTCTCCCCTTCCCTGCTCCCGGAGGGATGGGGTGGAGAATTGAAAGAGTGCAACTCCCACGGGTTGAGACAAGAAGAGTCCAGCAACCAACGTACAACACAAATCACCACCGCTACCACCAACGACAACAGTGATAAGAGAAAATAAGGGAAGAGAACACAGTACCACCCGCCGAGAAACGAATCCGACCCAGAAGACCCCGTGTCCTTCCGGATAATTCCCAGTTACCTCCCCGGGCATGACGTGCTGTGGTATGGAATACCTCTCTGGCTAGCTTGGGTCAGGTGTCCTGTCTCTGCTTCCTCCTGGCTTCCCCTCCTCCCTGTCAGAGCATGAGCCTCAAAAAGTCCTTGGTCAGGGTAAACATTACTGAGCAACAACGGAAAACATCGGTGTTATCAGCACTGCTCCCAGGCTGAAAGTCAAAACACAGCGCTGCACCAGCTACCAAGAAGGAGAAAATCTGACTGCTACTGCTGAACCCAGGACACGCAATCACACTCCAAGTGTCCATGGATGGCTCTCTAGAAAATTGATGATGCAGCTTCATACTTTCAAACTGTTTAAAACTGAATGGAGGCCACTGCCAGGTAAGAGCCAGCTCCTCGTGGTCTTGCCACAGAACACTTTTCAGACTGGAGTTGTGATTTTGTGTGAACGCTTACAGTCTGCTAAGATGTGTGTAAGAAATAGAACCACTCACAAGGCCTGCTTGGAATGATCATCAAAGGACAATCTTCATCACGTAGAGCTTGAGCAACAGACTAAGAAGCGGAAAACCGGGAATGCTGAATACATAGCAGAATTAACTACGTGGGTTTTGTTTCCCACCCACTCTGAGAAAATGCCCCAAACTGGACTCTCTAGCCTCCTCTCCAAACTTGACTGCTGGAGCTGCAAGATACATCCATGATGTGAGAATCCAGCCTCTCAATGTGATTTGGGAAAAGCCTATTCTTTACTTTTCTAGTGACAAAAAAGACCTCTTCACTTTGTATCGGCAGGTAAAGCAGCAATGACTGGGCAATTGCTCCTTGCCTCCCCCTTAGTTTTCTCCTAAAGAAGAGTAAGAATTTAACACAACTTACACAGCTTTAGTGCAAGGTGGCTTAGAGATGGGAGAAATAACATAGTACATTTGAGTCCAAAATCAGTTCCATGAAAGACAGACTTCTTTTCCTAGCTAAATTACTGAGGAGCTCTACGTAACTCAGGAGCCTTAAGAACTGGTTTGAGACACTCTGCTCCACTGCTTTGGAGTACTTAAGTACTAAAGGATACTTCTCACAGTACCGCAACCACATGGGTAGCTGCAGATACTCTTTAAGGAAACAGTAATCACTGAAAGAGTTAGGGATCTGATGTGCATACAAGACCTTCATCCCTGACCAAATCACTGTCAAAGTGTATGTATGGGACAACTCCTTATACGGTGAAATCAGAATAATTCAAAGCTTTGCTGTAGCTCAGTAAAATCATGCTTATTAAACATTGCTTGAAGAAAAAAAAGTATTCCATCTCCTCCTGATACACACAGACCTTGTGAGGACTCCTAAAACCAGGTCTGCAGAACTGCTTCAAGTAATTCCACTGATCGGGTTTGGATCTGTAGGAAGCCTGAACATCAATGTAGGTCACAAACCTGCCTGGGCACTGTGCGACCCAAGCTGTAACAAAAGAAGACACACTGGGGGTAGAGAAGGGTAAGGAAAATCAGTGCAATCAAA
>NW_026639883.1:0-520 GCF_028554395.1 Pezoporus wallicus | reverse complement strand
AACGGTGTCACCACCATTGCTGTCGCTCCTCCGTGTCATACCTAAAGGTCCATTTGAATGCACCCTCTTCGGAGCTTGCTCTCGGCTGCCCAGCAGCACAGTGAGTAGAGCACGAACAGTTGCCGTCTGCTCCCACAGTCGAAGAGCCAGGAGGGAAAGCTGGTGCTGGGAATCTTCTGCACACAGTCAGCTTTGCAACAGTGTCACCATCATTGCTGTCGCTCCTCACTTTCATACCTAAAGGTCCATTTGAATGCATCCTCTTCGGAGCCTGCTCTGAGCTGCCCAGCAGCACAGTGAGTAGCATCTAACGTCTGGCCTCTGCCCTTAGAGCCGAAGAGCCAGGATGGAAAGCATGTGCTGGGCATCTTCAGCACACAGTCAGCTTTGCAACGGTGTCACCATCATTGCTGTCGCTCCTCGCTTTACTTAAAAGTCCATTTCTGAATGCAACCTCTCCGAAGCTTGTTCTCGGCTGCCCAGGGAAGAACGATTAGTGCACGAACGTCTGGCTTCTGCC
>NW_026639882.1:0-5252 GCF_028554395.1 Pezoporus wallicus | reverse complement strand
CCTTGGGGATAGGGGGTGATGGGGGGGCTAAGGGACATGGGGGGTGAAGGGGGGCCTATGGGGTACAGGGGGGGGGCTATGGGGTGTAGGGGGTTCTCTATCCTTGGTGGGGTGTCTATGGGGTGGGGGGCTTTATGGGGGGTGTATATGGGGTGGGGATGTCTATGGGGTGGGGGGCTTTATGGGGGGTGTATATGGGGTGGGGGGTCTATGGGGTGGGGGTGGGGTGGGGGTGTCTATGGGGTGGGGGTGTCTATGGGGGGGAACTTTATGGGGGGGTGTCTATGGGGTGGGGGGCTTTTTGGGGGGTGTCTATGGGGGGGGTTATGGGGTGTGAGGGCTGGGATGTCTATGGGGGTGTCTATGCGGTCGGGGTGTCTATGGGGTGGGGTGGGGGTCTATGGGGTGTAGGGTATGGGGTGGGGGGGTCCCTGCTGGGAGTGTCTATGGGGTGCAGTGGGGTGTCTATGGATGGTCTATGGGGCGGGTCTATGGGGGGGGTCTATGGGGCGGGTCTATGGGGGGGGGGTCTATGGGGCAGTATTATTGGGGAGGTTCTAAAGGGCGAGTCTATGGGGGCTCTATAGGGCGGGTCTATGGGGTCTCTATGGGAGCTCTATAGGGCAGGTCTATGGGGTGTCTGTGGGGTCTCTATAGGATAGGTTTATAGAGTCTCTATAAGGTCTCCATGGGGTCTCTATGGAGTGGGTCAATTGAGTGTGGGGTCTCTGTGGGATTATGGGGTGTCTATAGGGTCTCTATGGGGTCTCTATAGGGCGGGCCTCTGGGGTCCCTATGGGGTCTCTATGAGGTTATATGGTCTCTATAGGGTCTCTATAGGGTCTCTATGTGTCTCTATATGTCTCTATGGGTCTCTCTGTGTCCCTATGTGTCCCTATGTGTCTCTATGTGTCTCTATGTGTCCCTATGTGTCTCTATGTGTCTCTATGTGTCCCTATGTGTCTCTATGTGTCTCTATGTGTCCCTATGGTTCCCTATGTGTCTCTATGTGTCTCTATGTGTCCCTATGTGTCTCTATGTGTCTCTATGTGTCTCTATGTGTCCCTATGTGTCTCTATGTGTCTCTATGTGTCTCTATGTGTCCCTATGTGTCTCTATGTGTCCCTATGTGTCTCTATGTGTCTCTATGTGTCTCTATGTGTCTCTATGTGTCCCTATGTGTCTCTATGTGTCTCTATGTGTCTCTATGTGTCTCTGTGTCCCTATGTGTCTCTATGTGTCCCTATGTGTCCCTATGTGTCCCTATGTGTCCCTATGTGTCTCTATGTGTCCCTATGTGTCTCTATGTGTCCCTATGTGTCTCTATGTGTCTCTATGTGTCTCTATGTGTCCCTATGTGTCTCTATGTGTCCCTATGTGTCCCTATGTGTCTCTATGTGTCCCTATGTGTCTCTATGTGTCCCTATGTGTCCCCATGTGTCTCTATGTGTCCCTATGTGTCTCTATGTGTCCCTATGTGTCCCTATGTGTCCCTATGTGTCTCTATGTGTCCCTATGTGTCTCTATGTGTTCCTATGTGTCTCTATGTGTCCTATATGTGTCTATGTGTCTCTATGTGTCCCTATGTGTCTCTATGTGTCTCTATGTGTCCCTATGTGTCTCTATGTGTCTCTATGTGTCCCTATGTGTCTCTATGTGTCTCTATGTGTCCCTATGTGTCTCTATGTGTCCCTATGTGTCTCTATGTGTCTCTATGTGTCTCTATGTGTCCCTATGTGTCCCTATGTGTCCCTATGTGTCCCTATGTGTCCCTATGTGTCTCTATGTGTCTCTATGTGTCTCTATGTGTCTCTATGTGTCTCTATGTGTCCCTATGTGTCCCTATGTGTCTCTATGTGTCCCTATGTGTCTCTATGTGTCTCTATGTGTCTCTATGTGTCTCTATGTGTCTCTGTGTGTCTCTATGTGTCTATGTGTCTCTATGTGTCTCTATGTGTCTCTATGTGTCTCTATGTGTCTCTATGTGTCTCTATGTGTCTCTATGTGTCTCTATGTGTCCCTATGTGTCCCTATGTGTCTCTATGTGTCTCTATGTGTCTCTATGTGTCTCTATGTGTCTCTATGTGTCTCTATGTGTCCCTATGTGTCTCTATGTGTCTCTATGTGTCTCTATGTGTCTCTATGTGTCCTATGTGTCTATGTGTCCCTATGTGTCCCTATGTGTCTCTATGTGTCTCTATGTGTCTCTATGTGTCTCTATGTGTCTCTATGTGTCTCTATGTGTCTCTATGTGTCCCTATGTGTCTCTATGTGTCTCTGTGTCCCTATGTGTCCCTATGTGTCTCTATGTGTCTCTATGTGTCCCTATGTGTCTCTATGTGTCTCTATGTGTCTCTATGTGTCTCTATGTGTCTCTATGTGTCCCTATGTGTCTCTATGTGTCCCTATGTGTCTCTATGTGTCTCTATGTGTCTCTATGTGTCTCTATGTGTCTCTATGTGTCCCTATGTGTCTCTATGTGTCCCTATGTGTCTCTATGTGTCTCTATGTGTCTCTATGTGTCTCTATGTGTCTCTATGTGTCTCTATGTGTCTCTATGTGTCTCTATGTGTCCCTATGTGTCTCTATGTGTCTCTATGTGTCTCTGTGTCCCTATGTGTCCCTATGTGTCTCTATGTGTCTCTATGTGTCTCTATGTGTCTCTATGTGTCTCTGTGTCCCTATGTGTCTCTATGTGTCCCTATGTGTCTCTATGTGTCTCTATGTGTCCCTATGTGTCCCTATGTGTCTCTATGTGTCTCTATGTGTCTCTATGTGTCTCTATGTGTCCCTATGTGTCTCTATGTGTCTCTATGTGTCCCTATGTGTCTCTATGTGTCTCTATGTGTCTCTATGTGTCTCTATGTGTCTCTATGTGTCCCTATGTGTCTCTATGTGTCTCTATGTGTCTCTATGTGTCTCTATGTGTCTCTATGTGTCCCTATGTGTCTCTATGTGTCTCTATGTGTCTCTATGTGTCCCTATGTGTCTCTATCTCTATGTGTCTCTATGTGTCTCTATGTGTCCCTATGTGTCTCTATGTGTCTCTATGTGTCTCTATGTGTCTCTATGTGTCTCTATGTGTCCCTATGTGTCTCTATGTGTCTCTATGTGTCTCTATGTGTCTCTATGTGTCTCTATGTGTCTCTATGGGTCTCTATGTGTCCCTATGTGTCTCTATGTGTCTCTATGTGTCTCTATGTGTCCCTATGTGTCTCTATGTGTCCCTATGTGTCCCTATGTGTCTCTATGTGTCTCTATGTGTCTCTATGTGTCTCTATGTGTCCCTATGTGTCTCTATGTGTCCCTATGTGTCCCTATGTGTCCCTATGTGTCTCTATGTGTCCCTATGTGTCTCTATGTGTCCCTATGGGGGGTTCCTACCCCTGCCGGGGGGGCAGCGCGGGGGGGGCTCCCCCACCCTCAGCGCCAGCCCGAAGGCGCCCCGGAAGCTGCTGCTCTGGCGGATGAGGAAGGAGCCGGGAGCCTCGCGCTGGAGCAGCGCCACCGCTGGGGGGGCACGGTGAGCACCCCATGAACCCCATAGCACCCATAGCACCCCATGGACCCATAGCACCCATAGCACCCCATGGGCCCATAGCACCCATAGCACTCATAGCACCCATAGCACCCATAGCACCCCATGGACCCCATAGCACCCATAGCACCCATAGCACCCCATGGACCCATAGCACCCATAGCACCCATAGCACCCATAGCACCCCATGGACCCATAGCACCCACAGCACCCATAGCACCCATAGCACCCCATGGACCCATAGCACCCATAGCACCCATAGCACCCCATGGACCCATAGCACCCATAGCACCCATAGCACCCCATGGACCCCATAGCACCCATAGCACCCATAGCACCCCATGGACCCATAGCACCCATAGCACCCCATGGACCCCATAGCACCCATAGCACCCCATGGACCCCATAGCACCCATAGCACCCCATGGACCACCCATAGCCCCCCATAGCGCCCCATAGCACCCATAGCCCCCCCATACCCCCCATGGTTCCCCCTCACCTCTCTCCCTGCTCAGCCCGGGTTTGAACCAGAACTTGCTCGTGTCCTGCACGAAGGAGCCGCCCGGGGGGGGGGCTCCGGCTCCGGGGGGGTCCCCCCTCCCCCCCGCCCCCCCCTCGTGTGGGGGAGGGGGCGAGGAGCGGGGTCCTCCCGGCGCGGGGGGGGGAGGGGCTGGGGAGGGGGAGGGGGAGGGGGAGGGGGGGTGGTAGAGGGCGGGGGGGGGGAAGGCGGGGGTGGGGGAGCTGCCGGGGGGGGGCTCCGGGCTCGCGGGGGGGCAGCGCCAGGGGAGCCCCGCCCCCGGGCTCCTGAGAGCTGGGGGGGGAGGGGGGAGAGAGAGGGGAGGGGGGGGTCAGCACCACGGGGGGACCCCAATGGACCCCAATGGATCCCAATGGACCCCAATGGATCCCAATGGACCCTATAGAACCCAATGGATCCCTATAGAACCCAATGGACCCTATAGAACCCAATGGACCCTATAGAACCCAATGGATCCCTATAGAACCCAATGGATCCCTATAGAACCCAATGGATCCCAATAGATCCCAATGGACCCCATAGAACCCAATGGATCCCTATAGCCCCCAATGGACCCTATAGAACCCAATGGATCCCTATAGAACCCAATGGACCCTATAGAACCCAATGGATCCCTATAGAACCCAATGGATCCCTAGAGACCCCAATGGACCCTATAGAACCCAATGGATCCCTATAGAACCCAATGGACCCTATAGAACCCAATGGACCCTATAGAACCCAATGGATCCCTATAGAACCCAATGGATCCCTAGAGACCCCAATGGACCCTATAGAACCCAATGGATCCCTATAGAACCCAATGGATCCCAATAGATCCCAATGGACCCCAATGGATCCCTATAGCCCCCAATGGACCCTATAGAACCCAATGGATCCCTATAGAACCCAATGGATCCCAAGAGACCCCAATGGACCCTATAGAACCCAATGGATCCCTATAGAACCCAATGGATCCCTAGAGACCCCAATGGACCCTATAGAACCCAATGGATCCCTATAGAACCCAATGTATCCCTATAGAACCCAATGGACCCTATAGAACCCAATGGATCCCTATAGACCCCATTACCCCCCATTAGCCCCCATAACCTGATTTAACTCCATTCCCCCCCATTAGCCCCATTCCCCCCATTACCTCATTACCCCCCATTAGCCCTTTAGTCCCCCATAACC
>NW_026639881.1:0-521 GCF_028554395.1 Pezoporus wallicus | reverse complement strand
GAGGAGAATCAAAAGAATGCAACTCCCACGGGTTGAGATAAGAACAGTTTAGTAACCAAGGTATAACACAAATCACTACTGCTACTACCAATAATAACAATGATAAGGGAAAATAACAAGGGAAAAGAATACGATACCACCGGCCAAGAAAACGAGTTCCACCCGGAAGCCCGTGTCCTTCCGGGCAACTCCCAGTTACATCCTGGGCATGACGTGCTGTGGTATGGAATAGCTCTTTGGTCAGTTTGGGTCAGGTGTCCTGTCTCTGCTTCCTCCCAGCTTCCCCTCCTCCCTGGCAGAGCATGAGGCTCACAAAGTCCTTGGCCAAACCAAAACATCTCTATCAGCTCTGTTCCCGAGCTGAAAGTCAAAACACTGCACTGCACCAGCTACCAAGGAGGAGAAACATGACTGCTACTGCTGAACCCAGGACACCGGGACAGGCACAGGACACACACGGAGGGAAGGACCCACATGGAAAACCTGGCAATCAGCAGCTGAAGGAGCAAGGCACGGGTTAG
>NW_026639880.1:0-526 GCF_028554395.1 Pezoporus wallicus | reverse complement strand
CAATCCCTTTTACATTGGTGCCTCCATCGTTGCTTTCACTGCTCACTTTCATACAGGAAAAGCATTTGAATGGAATCAGTCCAGAGGCTGCTCTCTGCTGCGCAGCAACACAGTCAGCACAGAATGAACAGTGGCATCTGCTCACACGGCAGAAGGAGCAGCAGGGAAAGCTAGTGCTCTGCTTCTTCAGCACACAAGCAGCTTTGCAACGGGGTCACCATCATTGCAGTCTCTCCTCGGTTTCATACCTAAAAGTCCATTTGAATCCAAATTCTCAAGCGGTCTCAGCTGCCCAGCAGCACAGTGAGTACAGCACGAACGTTTGGCATCTGCTCCCACAGCAGAAGAGCAAGGATTGAAAGCTGGTGCTGGACCTGTTCAGCACACAATCCCCTTTACATTGGTGCATCCATCGTTGCTTTCACTGCTAACACTCGTACAGGAAAAGCATTTGAATAGAATCAGTCCAGAGCCTGCTCCCTGCTGGCAGCAACACAGCACAGAATGAACAGGGGCATCTGCTCAC
>NW_026639879.1:0-528 GCF_028554395.1 Pezoporus wallicus | reverse complement strand
CGAACGTCTGGCCTCTGCTCTCAGAGCCGAAGAGCCAGGAGGGAAAGCATGTGCTGGGCATCTTCAGCACACAGTCAGCTTTGCAACGGTGTCACCATCATTGCTGTCGCTCCTCGCTGTCATACCTAAAGGTCCATTTGAATGCACCCTCTTCGGAGCTTGCTCTCGGATGCCCAGCTGCACAGTGAGTAGAGCACGAACAGTTGCCGTCTGCTCCCACAATCGAAGAGCCAGGAGGGAAAGCTGGTGAAAGCTTAGGGTTAGGGTTAGGGTTAGGGTTAGGTTTAGGGGTTAGGGTTAGGGTTAGGGTTAGGGTTAGGGTTAGGGTTAGGGTTATGTTTAGGGGTTAGGGTTAGGGGTTAGGGTTAGGGTTAGGGTTTGGGGTTAGGGTTAGGGTTAGGGTTATGGTTAGGTTTAGGGTTAGGGTTAGGGTTAGGGGTAGGGTTAGGGTTAGGGTTAGGGTTAGGGTTAGGGGGGGTTAGGGTTAGGGTTAGGGGTTAGGGTTAGGGTTAGGGTTTAGGGTTAGGG
>NW_026639878.1:0-523 GCF_028554395.1 Pezoporus wallicus | reverse complement strand
GTTTTAATCATTTTTTGGTTTCTTTTCCTAACCCAAATTTCTCAATTTCTAACCATTTTTAAGTTATTTTTCCCCGTTCCTAACCCATTTTTGTCAAGTTCTAACCCCTTTTAATCCATTTTTGGCAGTTTCTATCCTATTTTTGCCACGTTTCAACCCCTTTTAAGCTTTTTTTTTCCATGCTAATTTTTGCCCAATTCTTTCCTGGTTTCAGAGTTTTTCGCTAATTTCTAACCCATTTTTCGCCATTTCTATCAAATTGAAACCAGTTTTCCCCACGTTTACTATGCATTCTTGTTACTTTCTTAAACGTTTTAAGCCACTTTTGGCCATTACTAACCCTTTTTTATTTCCATTTTCTAAGTCGTTTTAAGCATTTTTTGGTTTCTTTTCCTAACCCAAATTTCTCAAATTCTAACCATTTTTAAGTTATTTTTCCCCTTTCCTAACCAACTTTTGTCAAGTTCTAACCCCTTTTAAAGCATTTCTGGCCATTTCTATCGCATTTTTGTCACGTTTCAAC
>NW_026639877.1:0-522 GCF_028554395.1 Pezoporus wallicus | reverse complement strand
GTCGCTGAAGCGTGCCGGCTGTGGCTCTAGCTAGGCTAGCTCCGATCAGCTGACTGAATGCTAGTAGCGAGTTTAGGCCGCTTTTAAATCTCCCGCCGTCACCGTGGGAACGCCCCCCTCCACGTCAGCCTCTCTCTCGCAAGGGCTGCTGGGGCTTCGGGGATCGGGAGATGTCGGGAATCGCGATGTCTCTGCGCTATCCCCTCTGATTTTCCTAATCTCCGTTGACCCTCGCGTCGCTGAAGCGTGCCGGCTGTGGCTCTAGCTAGGCTAGCTCCGATCAGCTGTCAGATGTCTCTCGTTCGGTATGTGGCCCTCTGCAGACCTGGCTCCTCCGTAACTGAGTTAAAAATTTCCACTCTAGGGCATAATGGGTTGGAAAAGCTTGCAGTTCCTTCAAATCTCCCGCTAGCGCATGATTTCTATTTTCTACTGCGTGCTTCAAAATGGTGCTCCTATCGATCTGGCGCCGAGGCACCATCCTCTTTCTTTCGGATTCCTCGACGTTTATCATGCGTATCC
>NW_026639876.1:0-523 GCF_028554395.1 Pezoporus wallicus | reverse complement strand
ACCCTTTTTTTATTTCCATTTTCTATATCGTTTTAAGCATTTTTTGGTTTCTTTTCCTAACCCATATTTCTCAATTTCTAACCATTTTTAAGTTATTTTTCCCCTTTCCTAACCCATTTTTGTCAAGTTCTAACCCCTTTTAAACCATTTCTGGCCATTTCTATCGTATTTTTGCCACGTTTCAACCCGTTTTAAGGCGGTTTTTTCCTTTTCTTACTATTTTTGCCCAATTCTTTCCTGGTTTCAGTGTTTTTCCTCCCTTTTCAACCCATTTTTCCCCATTTCTAACAAATTTAAGCCTATTTTTTTCATTGCCTATGCATTCTTGTTACTTTCTTAAACGTTTTAAGCCACTTTTGGCCATTGCTAACCCTTTTTTTATTTCCATTTTCTAAGTCGTTTTAAGCATTTTTTGGTTTCTTTTCCTAACCCAAATTTCTCAATTTCTAACCATTTTTAAGTTATTTTTCCCCATTCCTAACCCATTTTTGTCAAGTTCTAACCCCTTTTAAACCATTTCTGG
>NW_026639875.1:0-5264 GCF_028554395.1 Pezoporus wallicus | reverse complement strand
CCCAGCAGCAGAGTGAATACAGCATGAACGTTTGGCCTCTGCTCCCACAGCAGAAGAGCCAGGATTGACAGCTGGTGCTGGACCTGTTCAGCACACAATCACCTTTGCATCGGTGCCTCCATCGTTGCTTTCACTGCTCACTTTCATACAGGAAAAGCATTTGAATGGAATCAGTCCCGAGCCCATCATTTCAGTCTCTCCTCGGTTTCATACCTAAAAGTCCATTTGAATCCAAATTCTCAGGTGGTCTCTCTCAGCTGCCCAGCAGCACAGTGAGTACAGCACGAACGTTTGGCCTCTGCTCCCACAGCAGAAGAGCCAGGATTGAAAGCTGGTGCTGGACCTGTTCAGCACACAATCACCTTTACATTGGTGCCTCCATCGTTGCTTTCACTGCTCACATTCATACAGGAAAAGCATTTGAATGGAATCAGTCCAGAGCCTGCTCTCTGCTGCGCAGCAACACAGTCAGCACAGAATGAACAGTGGCATCTGCTCCCACGGCAGAAGGACCAGCAGGGAAAGCTAGTGCTGGGCCTCTTCAGCACACAAGCAGCTTTGCAACGGTGTCACCATCATTGCAGTCTCTCCTCGGTTTCATACCTAAAAGTCCATTTGAATCCAAATTCTCAGGTGGTCTCTCTCAGCTGCCCAGCAGCACAGTGAGTACAGCACGAACGTTTGGCCTCTGCTCCCACAGCAGAAGAGCCAGGATTGAAAGCTGGTGCTGGACCTGTTCAGCACACAATCACCTTTACATTGGTGCCTCCATCATTGCTTTCACTGCTCACATTCATTCAGGAAAAGCATTTGAATGGAATCAGTCCAGAGCCTGCTCTCTGCTGCGCAGCAACACAGTCAGCACAGAATGAACAGTGGCATCTGCTCACACGGCAGAAGGACCAGCAGGGAAAGCTAGTGCTGGGCCTCTTCAGCACACAAGCAGCTTTGCAACGGTGTCACCATCATTGCAGTCTCTCCTCGGTTTCATACCTAAAAGTCCATTTGAATCCAAATTCTCAGGTGGTGTCTCTCAGCTGCCCAGCAGCACAGTGAGTACAGCACGAACGTTTGGCCTCTGCTCCCACAGCAGAAGAGCCAGGATTGAAAGCTGGTGCTGGACCTGTTCAGCACACAATCACCTTTACATTGGTGCCTCCATCGTTGCTTTCACTGCTCACATTCATACAGGAAAAGCATTTGAATGCAATCAGTCCAGAGCCTGCTCTCTGCTGCGCAGCAACACAGTCAGCACAGAATGAACAGTGGCATCTGCTCCCACGGCAGAAGGACCAGCAGGGAAAGCTAGTGCTGGGCCTCTTCAGCACACAAGCAGCTTTGCAACGGTGTCACCATCATTGCAGTCTCTCCTCGGTTTCATACCTAAAAGTCCATTTGAATCCAAATTCTCAGGTGGTCTCTCTCAGCTGCCCAGCAGCACAGTGAGTACAGCACGAACGTTTGGCCTCTGCTCCCACAGCAGAAGAGCCAGGATTGAAAGCTGGTGCTGGACCTGTTCAGCACACAATCACCTTTACATTGGTGCCTCCATCGTTGCTTTCACTGCTCACTTTCATACAGGAAAAGCATTAGAATGGAATCAGTCCAGAGGCTGCGCTCTGCTGCGCAGCAACACAGTCAGCACAGAATGAGCAGTGGCATCTGCTCACACGGCAGAAGGAGCAGCAGGGAAAGCTAGTGCTCTGCTTCTTCAGCACACAAGCAGCTTTGCAACGGTGTCACCATCATTGCAGTCTCTCCTCGGTTTCATACCTAAAAGTCCATTTGAATCCAAATTCTCAGGTGGTCTCTCTCAGCTGCCCAGCAGCACAGTGAGTACAGCACGAACGTTTGGCCTCTGCTCCCACAGCAGAAGAGCCAGGATTGAAAGCTGGTGCTGGACCTGTTCAGCACACAATCACCTTTACATTGGTGCCTCCATCGTTGCTTTCACTGCTCACTTTCATACAGGAAAAGCATTTGAATGGAATCAGTCCAGAGCCTGCTCTCTGCTGCGCAGCAACACAGTCAGCACAGAATGAACAGTGGCATCTGCTCACACGGCAGAAGGACCAGCAGGGAAAGCTAGTGCTGTGCTTCTTCAGCACACAAGCAGCTTTGCAACGGTGTCACCATCATTGCAGTCTCTCCTCGGTTTCATACCTAAAAGTCCATTTGAATCCAAATTCTCAGGTGGTGTCTCTCAGCTGCCCAGCAGCACAGTGAGTACAGCACGAACGTTTGGCCTCTGCTCCCACAGCAGAAGAGCCAGGATTGAAAGCTGGTGCTGGACCTGTTCAGCACACAATCACCTTTACATTGGTGCCTCCATCGTTGCTTTCACTGCTCACATTCATACAGGAAAAGCATTTGAATGGAATCAGTCCAGAGCCTGCTCTCTGCTGCGCAGCAACACAGTCAGCACAGAATGAACAGTGGCATCTGCTCACACGGCAGAAGGACCAGCAGGGAAAGCTAGTGCTGGGCTTCTTCAGCACACAAGCAGCTTTGCAACCGGGTCACCATCATTGCAGTCTCTCCTCGGTTTCATACCTAAAAGTCCATTTGAATCCAAATTCTCAGGTGGTCTCTCTCAGCTGCCCAGCAGCACAGTGAGTACAGCACGAACGTTTGGCCTCTGCTCCCACAGCAGAAGAGCCAGGATTGAAAGCTGGTGCTGGACCTGTTCAGCACACAATCACCTTTACATTGGTGCCTCCATCGTTGCTTTCACTGCTCATTTTCATACAGGAAAAGCATTTGAATGGAATCAGTCCAGAGCCTGCTCTCTGCTGCGCAGCAACACAGTCAGCACAGAATGAACAGTGGCATCTGCTCACACGGCAGAAGGACCAGCAGGGAAAGCTAGTGCTGGGCTTCTTCAGCACACAAGCAGCTTTGCAACGGGGTCACCATCATTGCAGTCTCTCCTCGGCTTCATACCTAAAAGTCCATTTGAATCCAAATTCTCAGGTGGTCTCTCTCAGCTGCCCAGCAGCACAGTGAGTACAGCACGAACGTTTGGCCTCTGAAAGCTGGTGCTGGACTTGTTCAGCACACAATCACCTTTACATTGGTGCCTCCATCGTTGCTTTCACTGCTCACATTCATACAGGAAAAGCATTTGAATGGAATCAGTCCAGAGCCTGCTCTCTGCTGCGCAGCAACACAGTCAGCACAGAATGAACAGTGGCATCTGCTCACACGGCAGAAGGACCAGCAGGGAAAGCTAGTGCTGGGCGCTTCAGCACACAAGCAGCTTTGCAACGGTGTCACCATCATTGCAGTCTCTCCTCGGTTTCATACCTAAAAGTCCATTTGAATCCAAATTCTCAGGTGGTCTCTCTCAGCTGCCCAGCAGCACAGTGAGTACAGCACGAACGTTTGGCCTCTGCTCCCACAGCAGAAGAGCCAGGATTGAAAGCTGGTGCTGGACCTGTTCAGCACACAATCACCTTTACATTGGTGCCTCCATCGTTGCTTTCACTGCTCACATTCATACAGGAAAAGCATTTGAATGGAATCAGTCCAGAGCCTGCTCTCTGCTGCGCAGCAACACAGTCAGCACAGAATGAACAGTGGCATCTGCTCACACGGCAGAAGGACCAGCAGGGAAAGCTAGTGCTGGGCCTCTTCAGCACACAAGCAGCTTTGCAACGGTGTCACCATCATTGCAGTCTCTCCTCGGTTTCATACCTAAAAGTCCATTTGAATCCAAATTCTCAGGTGGTGTCTCTCAGCTGCCCAGCAGCACAGTGAGTACAGCACGAACGTTTGGCCTCTGCTCCCACAGCAGAAGAGCCAGGATTGAAAGCTGGTGCTGGACCTGTTCAGCACACAATCACCTTTACATTGGTGCCTCCATCGTTGCTTTCACTGCTCACATTCATACAGGAAAAGCATTTGAATGGAATCAGTCCAGAGCCTGCTCTCTGCTGGCAGCAACACAGTCAGCACAGAATGAACAGTGGCATCTGCTCACACGGCAGAAGGACCAGCAGGGAAAGCTAGTGCTGGTCCTCTTCAGCACACAAGCAGCTTTGCAACGGTGTCACCATCATTGCAGTCTCTCCTCGGTTTCATACCTAAAAGTCCATTTGAATCCAAATTCTCAGGTGGTCTCTCTCAGCTGCCCAGCAGCACAGTGAGTACAGCACGAACGTTTGGCCTCTGCTCCCACAGCAGAAGAGCCAGGATTGAAAGCTGGTGCTGGACCTGTTCAGCACACAATCACCTTTACATTGGTGCCTCCATCGTTGCTTTCACTGCTCACATTCATACAGGAAAAGCATTTGAATGGAATCAGTCCAGAGCCTGCTCTCTGCTGGCAGCAACACAGCACAGAATGAACAGTGGCATCTGCTCACACGGCAGAAGGACCTGCAGGGAAAGCTTGTGCTGCGTCCCTTCAGCACACAAGCAGCTTTGCAACGGTGTCACCATCATTGCAGTCTCTCCTCGGTTTCATACCTAAAAGTCCATTTGAATCCAAATTCTCAGGTGGTCTCTCTCAGCTGCCCAGCAGCACAGTGAGTACAGCACGAACGTTTGGCCTCTGCTCCCACAGCAGAAGAGCCAGGATTGAAAGCTGGTGCTGGACCTGTTCAGCACACAATCACCTTTACATTGGTGCCTCCATCGTTGCTTTCACTGCTCACTTTCATACAGGAAAAGCATTTGAATGGAATCAGTCCAGAGGCTGCTCTCTGCTGCGCAGCAACACAGTCAGCACAGAATGAACAGCAGTCCACCTGCTCTCTGCTGGCAGCAACAGAGTTTGCTACCAATGTCACCATCATTGAAGTCTCTCCTCGGTTTCATACCTAAAAGTCCATTTGAATCCAAATTCTCAGGTGGTCTCTCTCAGCTGCCCCGCAGCACAGTGAGTACAGCACGAACGTTTGGCCTCTGCTCCCACAGCAGAAGAGCCAGGATTGAAAGCTGGTGCTGGACCTCTTCAGCACACAATCACCTTTACATTGGTGCCTCCATCTTTGCTTTCACTGCTCACTTTCATACAGGAAAAGCATTTGAATGGAATCAGTCCAGAGGCTGCTCTCTGCTGGCAGCAACACAGTCAGCACAGAATGAACAGTGGCATCTGCTCCCACGGCAGAAGGACCAGCAGGGAAAGCTAGTGCTGGGCCTCTTCAGCACACAAGCAGCTTTGCAACGGGGTCACCATCATTACAGTCTCTCCTCGGTTTCATACCTAAAAGTCCATTTGAATCCAAATTCTCAGGTGGTCTCTGTCAGCTGCCCAG
>NW_026639874.1:0-529 GCF_028554395.1 Pezoporus wallicus | reverse complement strand
ATCCATCCATCTATCCATCCATCTGATACAGGGTTAACCAGTGTACAGGGGTGGTTTTGCCTGTTTTGCAGCTGTTTTGGGGTTCTGACTATGTATCCCACAGGAGAAGCAGGAAGAGGTGGGCTTGGGGTGGTTTTTGGGTTGTTTTTGGCCTGTTTTGGGTCTGGTTTGGGGTTCTGACCCTGTATCCCACAGGAGAAGCAGGACAAGGTGGGCTTGGGGTGGTTTTTGGATTGTTTTGGGTCTGTTTTGGGTCTGTTTTGGGGCGCTGACCCTGTATCCCACAGCAGAAGCAGGACAAGGTGGTTTTGGGCTGGTTTTAGGTTGGTTTTGTCCTGTTTTGGGGCTCTGACCTGTGTCCCATAGGAGAAGCAGGACAAGGTGATTTTGGGGTGGTTTTGGGGGTTGTTTTGGGTGTTTTGGCCTGGTTTTGTCCTGTTTTGAGGCAGGTTTGGGGTTGTTTGGGGGCTGTGAATGTGTACCCCGGAGTAGAAGCAGGACAAGGTAGTTTTGGGGTTGTTTTGCCATA
>NW_026639873.1:0-522 GCF_028554395.1 Pezoporus wallicus | reverse complement strand
CAGAGCGCCATGGTTGTGGGGGGCAGAGCTGGTTCAGAGCATGGTTCTGGCAGAGCACCATGGTTCAGAGCGCCATGGTTCTATGGGGCAGAGCCCCATGGTTGTGGGGGGCAGAGCGCCATGGTTCAGAGCGCCATGGTTCTATGGGGCAGAGCCCCGTGGTTGTGGGGGGCACAGCCCCATGGTTCACAGCCCCATGGTTGTGGGGCCGAGCCCCGCGGTTGTGGGGGGCAGAGCGCCATGGTTCTATGGGGCAGAGCGCCATGGTTGTGGGGGGCAGAGCTCCATGGTTCTGTGGGGCAGAGCACCATGGTTCAGAGCGCCATGGTTCTATGGGGCAGAGCCCCATGGTTGTGGGGGGCAGAGCGCCATGGTTCAGAGCGCCATGGTTCTATGGGGCAGAGCCTCATGGTTGTGGGGGGCAGAGCTCCATGGTTCAGAGCGCCATGGTTCTATGGGGCAGAGCCCCATGGTTGTGGGGGGCAGAGCGCCATGGTTCAGAGCGCCATGGTTCTATGGGGC
>NW_026639872.1:0-5270 GCF_028554395.1 Pezoporus wallicus | reverse complement strand
CCTCCCCCTCCCCCTCCCCCTCCCCCCCCCCCCAAGCTCCGCCCCCTCCCGGCTCCGCTCCGGCTCCGCCGCCGCCGCCGCCGCTTTTCTTTCCCCCCCCTCCCCCCCCCTTCCTCTTTTTTCCCGCGGCCCCGGGGCCCCCTCCCCCCCTTCCTCCTCCTCCTCCTCCTCCCCCCCCCCCCCCCCCCCCCGCACGAAGCCATCGCCCCCCATCCCCCCCCTCCCCCATCCCCCCCCATCCCCCCCCCTCCCTTCTCCATCAGCCTCGTTCCCGCTGCTCCTCCTGCACCCCCCCCCCCCCCTCCCCCCCTCAGCAGCACCCTTGGGCCCCCCACCCCCTCCCCCCCCCCCCCCCCCCCCCCCCCCCAATCAGCGGCCCATGAGCGCCGGCCGCCATGGACTGCCTCTGCATCGTCACCACCAAGGTACCGCGCTATGGGGCGCTATGGGGCGCTATGGGGCGCTATGGGGCGCTATGGGGTGCTATGGGGGTGATGGGATATGGGGGGGGGAGAAATGGAGATGGGGGGGCGGGGGGTGCAGCGGGGGCGGTGCTATGGGGGCGGGGGGCGAGGGATGGGGATGGGGGATGGCGTGGGGGGGGTTGCTATGGGGTGATGTAGGGTGCTATAGGGCGATGTAGGGTGCTATAGGGTGATGTATGATGCTATAGGGTGCTATAGGGCGATGTATGATGCTATAGGGTGATGTATGATGCTATAGGGTGCTATAGGGCGATGTATGATGCTATAGGGTGATGTATGATGCTATAGGGCGATGTATGGTGCTATAGGGTGATGTATGGTGCTATAGGGCGGGCGATGTATAATGCTGTAGGGTGCTATAGGGCGATGTAGGGTGCTATAGGGTGATGTATGATGCTATAGGGTGCTATAGGGCGATGTAGGGTGCTATAGGGCGATGTAGGGTGCTATAGGGTGACGTATGATGCTATAGGGTGCTATAGGGCGATGTAGGGTGCTATAGGGCGATGTATGATGCTATAGGGTGCTATAGGGTGATGTATGATGCTATAGGGAGATGTATGATGCTATAGGGTGCTATAGGGTGATGTATGATGCTATAGGGTGATGTAGGTTGCTATGGAGTGATGTATGGTTCTATAGGGTGATGTATGGTGCTATAGGGTAATGTAGGGTGCTATATAGGGCGATGTAGGGTGCTATAGGGCGATGTATGATGCTATAGGGCGATGTAGGGTGCTATAGGGCGATGTATGATGCTATAGGGTGCTATAGGGTGATGTATGATGCTATAGGGCGATGTATGATGCTATAGGGTGCTATGGGTGATGTATGATGCTATAGGGTGCTATGGAGGATGTATGGTTCTATAGTGATGTATGGTGCTATAGGGTAATGTAGGGTGCTATATAGGGTGCTATAGGTGTGATGCTATAGGGTGCTATAGGGCGATGTATGCTATGGTTCTATAGGGTGCTATGGTTGCTATGGAGTGCTATGGTTCTATAGGGTGATGTATGGTGCTATAGAGTGATGTAGGGTGCTATAGGGCGATGTATAATGCTATAGGGTGATGTAGGGTGCTATGGAGTGATGTATGGTGCTGTAGGGTGCTATAGGGTGATGTAGGTTGCTATAGGGTGATGTACAGTGCTATAGGGTGCTGTATGCTACTAGAGGGGTGCTATAGGGTGATGTAGGGTGCTATAGGGCGATGCAGGGTGCTGTAGAGCGCTATATGGTGCTATAGGGCAATGTATGGTGCTATACGATGATGTAGGGTGATGTACAGTGCTATAGGGTGATGTATGCTACTAGAGGGGTGCTATAGGGCGATGTAGGGTGCTACAGAGCGCTATATGGTGCTATAGGGCAATGCATGGTGCTATAGGGTGCCCTGTGGTGCTCTAGGGGTGCTATGGAGCGCTATAGGATGCTGCATGTTGCTATAGGGACAGTGTATAGTGCTATGGGGTGCTCTATGGTGCTACAGGGTGCTGCATGGTGCTATAGGACGATGTATAGCGCTATAGGGCGCTGTGTGATGCTATAGGGCATGGTATGGTGCTATAGGGGCTGCTCTGGGCACCTGGGGATGACCCTGTGGCCCTATAGGGGCACTGTATGGTCCTTTAGGGGTGCTCTGTGGTCCTATAGGGATGCTCTGTGGTCCTATAGGGGTGCTCTGTGGTGCTATAGGGGTGCTCTGTGGTCCTATAGGGGTGCTCTGTGGTCCTATAGGGATGCTCTGTGGTCCTATAGGGATGCTGTGTGGTCCTATAGGGATGCTCTGTGGTGCTATAGGGATGTTCTATGGTCCTATAGGGATGCTCTGTGGTCTTATAGGGATGCTCTATGGTCTTATAGGGGTGCTCTGTGGTCCTATAGGGGTGCTCTGTGGTGCTATAGGGATGCTCTGTGGTCCTATAGGGATGCTCTGTGATCCTATAGGGATGCCCTGTGGTCCTATAGGGGTGCTCCGTGGTACTATAGGGATGCTCTGTGGTCCTATAGGGATGTTCTATGATCCTATAGGGATGCTCCATGGTGCTATAGGGATGCTTTATAATCCTATAGGGATGCTCTATGGCCCTATAGGGATGCTCTGTGGTCTTATAGGGATGCTCTGTGATCCTATAGGGGTGCTCTGTGGTCCTATAGGGATGCTCTGTGGTCCTATAGGGATGCTTTATGATGCTATAGGGATGCTCTGTGGTCCTATAGGGATGCTCTGTGGTGCTATAGGGATGCTCTGTGGTCCTATAGGGATGCTCTGTGGTCCTATAGGGATGCTCTGTGGTCCTATAGGGATGCCCTGTGGTCCTATAGGGATGCTTTATGATGCTATAGGGATGCTCTGTGATCCTATAGGGATGCCCTGTGGTCCTATAGGGATGCTTTATGATGCTATAGGGATGCTCTGTGGTCCTACAGGGATGCCCTGTGGTCCTATAGGGATGCTTTATGATGCTATAGGGATGCTCTGTGGTGCTATAGGGATGCTCTGTGGTGCTATAGGGATGCTCTGTGGTCCTATAGGGGTGCACTATGGTCTTATAGGGATGCTCTATGGTGCTATAGGGATGCTCTGTGGTCCTATAGGGATGCTTTATGGCCCTATAGGGATGCTCTGTGGTGCTATAGGGATGCTCTATGGTCCTATAGGGATGCTCCGTGGCCCTATAGGGCCACTCTATGCTCCTATAGGGCCACTCTATGCTCCTATAGGGCCACTCTATGGCCCTTGGGGGTCCTCTCTGCACCCCCTTGGCCTCCTCTCTATGGTCTTTGGGCCTCTCCCTCCCCTGCCCCCCCCCCCCCCCGTGGGTCTCTGTGGTGCTGGAGGACCTGGGATCGGGGTCCTCCAGCCCCATAGAGGGCTCCCTATGGGGTGAAGAGAGGGCTCCCTATGGGGTGAAAGCCTCCAGCCCCATAGAGGGCTCCCTATGGGGTGAAGAGAGGGCTCCCTATGGGGTGGAAGCCTCCAGCCCCATAGAGGGCTCCCTATGGGGTGAAGAGAGGGCTCCCTATGGGGTGGAAGCCTCCAGCCCCATAGAGGGCTCCCTATGGGGTGAAGAGAGGGCTCCCTATGGGGTGGAAGCCTCCAGCCCCATAGAGGGCTCCCTATGGGGTGAAGAGAGGGCTCCCTATGGGGTGGAAGCCTCCAGCCCCATAGAGGGCTCCCTATGGGGTGAAAGCCTCCAGCCCCATAGAGGGCTCCCTATGGGGTGAAGAGAGGGCTCCCTATGGGGTGGAAGCCTCTGCAGCCCCATAGAGGGCTCCCTATGGGGTGAAGAGAGGGCTCCTAATGGGGGGGAAGCCTCCAGCCCCAGAGAGGGCTCCCTATGGGGTGAAAGCCTCCAGCCCCATAGAGGGCTCCCCCCCCCCCCCGGGTGAAGAGAGGGCTCCCTATGGGGTGAAAGCCTCCAGCCCCATAGAGGGCTCCCTATGGGGTGAAAGCCTCCAGCCCCATAGAGGGCTCCCTATGGGGTGAAAGCCTCCAGCCCCATAGAGGGCTCCCTATGGGGGAAGAGAGGGCTCCCTATGGGGTGGAAGCCTCCAGCCCCATAGAGGGCTCCCTATGGGGTGAAAGCCTCCAGCCCCATAGAGGGCTCCCTATGGGGTGGAAGCCTCCAGCCCCATAGAGGGCTCCCTATGGGGTGATGGGGGGTGGGGGGGTGTTTGTGTCACCCTGTGGGGGTGTCGCGTGGGGGTGTTCGGGAGCGGGCGCGTGCGTTGCCATGGCGACGCGCGTGGGGCACACACACACTTATGGGGGGGGGGGTACCACCGTCACCCCCCCCCCTCTCTGCCCCATAGAATCCATAGGCAGGGCAGTGACAGCCCCATTGATTGCGCCCCATTGATGCTGCCCCATTGATGCTGCCCCATTGATGCTGCCCCATTGATTGTGCCCCATTGATGCTGCCCCATTGATGCTGCCCCATTGATTGTGCCCCATTGATGCTGCCCCATTGATTGCACCCCATTGATGCTGCCCCATTGATGCTGCCCCATTGATTGCACCCCATTGATGCTGCCCCATTGATGCTGCCCCATTGATTGCACCCCATTGATGCTGCCCCATTGATGCTGCCCCATTGATTGCGCCCCATTGATTGTGCCCCATAGATGCTGCCCCATTGATTGCACCCCATTGATGCTGCCCCATTGATGGTACCCCATTGATGCTGCCCCATTGATGCTGCCCCATTGATTGCACCCCATTGATTCTACCCCATCGCCTGTCCCCCCCCCACTTCCTCCCCTTCCCCTGCCTCCACGTGCCCCCTATGCCTGCCCCCCATAAAACCCCTCTGCCTCTACCTACAGCCTGCTGTGCCCCCCCACACCCCCCTATACCCCCCATATCCCCCCCATACACCCCATATCCCCCCTATATCCCCACCATACCCCCCACATCCCCCCTTATCCCCCCTATACCCCCCATACCCCCCACATCCCCCCATACCCCCCATATCCCCCCCATATCCTCCCATCCCCCCTATATCCCCCCCATACCCCCCCATATCTCCCCTATATCCCCCCATATCCCCCCATACCCCCCACATCCCCCCATATCCCCCAATACCCCATTTCCCCCCAATACCCCCCTATATCTCCCCCTATATCCCCCCATACCCCCTCCACATCCCCCCATATCCCCCCATATCCCCCCTATTTCCCCCCCTATACCCCCCCATACCCCCCCATATCCCCCCCATATCCCCCCCATACCCCCCATATCCCCCCTATATCCCCCCATATCCCCCCATATCCCCCCTA
>NW_026639871.1:0-530 GCF_028554395.1 Pezoporus wallicus | reverse complement strand
GCTCACCCGGGAGAAGGATCATCTGGGAAAGCTAGTGCTGGGCTTCTTCAGCACACAAGCAGCTTTGCAACGGTGTCACTATCATTGCAGTCTCTCCTCGGTTTCATACCTAAAAGTCCATTTGAATCCAAATTCTCAGGTGGTCTCAGCTGCCCAGCAGCACAGTGAGTACAGCACGAACATTTGGCATCTGCTCCCACAGCAGAAGAGCAAGGATTGAAAGCTGGTGCTGGACCTGTTCAGCACACAATCACCTTTACATTGGTGCCTCCATCGTTGCTTTCACTGCTAACACTCATACAGGAAAAGCATTTGAATGGAATCAGTCCAGAGCCTGCTCCCTGCTGGCAGCAACACAGCACAGAATGAACAGTGGCATCTGCTCACACGGCAGAAGGACCAGCAGGGAAAGCTAGTGCTGGGCCTCTTCAGCACACAAGCAGATTTGCAACGGTGTCACCATCATTCCAGTCTCTCCTCGGTTTCATACCTAAAAGTCCATTTGAATCCGATTTCTCAGGTGGTGTCGC
>NW_026639870.1:0-5248 GCF_028554395.1 Pezoporus wallicus | reverse complement strand
AGGTGCGGGCGGTGACGTCACGTTCGCGGGAAGCTTTGTGCCGCCAAGACGGGAGAGTGCGGGAGGAGAAGGGGGCGGGGCTTAAGGGAGGCACCGCGCGGCCGCTGAGGCTCCTCCTCCTCCTCCTCCGGGCCCCGCGGGGGCAACCGCGGAGCCCCGGGGCCGGGCGGGTCCTGCTGCGGCGGCCCCGGCGCGCCCGGCGGACGAAGGGCCCCGGAGCCCCCCAAAGCGCGAACCGCGGCTGAACCCCAAGGGGCTCACGGAGCTTCCCGCGCGAGGAGCCCGCAGCCGAGCACGTGCGTCCCGTGCCGGACACAGGCCTGCTCCGCAGGGACACCTGGAGCACGGGCACAGGATTCAGAGGGCAAACCGATGGGCGGGTGACGTGGGTCCGACCCCCAAAGTGACACGTCAGTGGTGGGATGGCACAGCCGTAGCCTGAGGAACATGGGTGACACGAAAGGTTTAACCCGGAGCCAGAAGCATCCAAACAAGACAAACACTGAATCCAAAGCTGAATCCTGGCTTCTGTCTTCCCTCCCTGTGATGGAGCAGACCCTCAGGAGGGAGCAGTGATCCGACTGTGAGAGAGCTGGGTCAGCCTGGAGAAGGCTCTTGAAGGGGAGACCTTAGGGCAGCTCCAGTGCCTAAAGGGGCTGCAGGAAACCTGGAGAGGGGCTTTGGACAAGGGCCTGTAGGGACAGGACAACGGGGAGATCTTAGGCAGAAGTTCTCCACTCTTAAGGGTGCTGAGCAGCTTCTCAGCATCCCCTTCCCTATTTCCTGGATGATGCAGGTCACCAGGGTGGAAAACCTCCTGACTTTGGAGCTCAGAGTTATCAAGAAGATGGATTTTAAATGTGAAGCTAATGTAAGTCATTACTATCCATCCTCTGCCTCCTTTTTAAGAAGCCTGGTTTGGGGTGTGTGCCCTGCTTCCAAGCACTACATCCCTTCTACCAGAGCACAGCAGCAGGACAATGTGCCCTGCACCAGGAGAACTCCCCTTGAGCAAAAGAAATCCCTTTTCCAATTACTTCCAGCACTGCCAAGTGGGGAAATCCCACAGGATGGGTGCCGGGTACCCAGGACAGCCCCAGGACCCCTTGAGCCAAGAGCTCCCAAGAGTCTGGGCTTCACACTAAGGTGGGGGGCTTCTAACGCCAAGGGCACCAAACACTGAGCTAATTTAAACTAGAGGGGTGCTGCAGTTCCCTGTGTTTTGGGAGGTGGGGAAGGGGCAGGTTGCAGGGCAGGAGGACCCGTATCTGCCCCTTGCTCAGGGAGTATCCAGGTCCAAGCAAAGGTGGCCACTGGCTTGGATTCTGGCAAGGGTTCCTCTTCCTTGCCCAGCTGCCTCAGAAAAAAAAAGCCCTACGAACAGCAGAAGGAAAGGCAAATGAAAGAGCAAAGCCTCAAACTCTCCTGTTTCTGCTTCCAGCAGCTGATGCAGCACCACAGGACCCAGCCCAGGCTCGGGGCATGGGGTGGAGGCAGCAGCACACACAGCTGCCCAAGGTCCAGCCCAGCTGCACAGGACAGACAGGTCCAGAATGGGGCAAAACCTCAGGATGAGCAGGAACCACCATCCCCCTGGGGACATCTGGGGCAGGGCTTGGTCACTTCTGCTTTAAGAACAGCTGCCAGCCCAGCCCTCACCAGGGATCCTGGCAGCTCCCTCTGCCCATCAGCTCAGGGCAAAATGGGAGTTGAAACTTCCTTAGTTTCAGGCAGCAGGGCCATGGTGGAACAGAGGAAGGCTGCAGTTTCTTTGGGCTGGCCCCAGTGCTGACCTGGCAGTTTGGATCCTGCAGGGGCAGGCTGGAAGACTTCTCCTTTCCCAACCCACAGTGCCACACAGGCCAGAGGCTCCTCCTGCTAACCAAGGGTAGGACTAGGATTCATCTCGAGGTCCCCTCCAACCCTAACAACTCTGAGCAACCATGGCACACAACCCTGTCTGTCCTCCACAGGTCCTGTAATCCCTGGCAATGCTGTTCCTGGAGCCTGGAGAGGAGAACCTTAGAGCAGCTCCAGTGCCTAAAGGGGCTATAGGAAACCTGGAAAGGGGCTTTGGACAAGGGTCTGCAGGGACAGGCCAAGGGGAATGGCTTTAACCTGCCAGAGGGGAGACTGAGATGAGCTCTTAGGCAGGAGCTCTTCCCTGTGAGGGTGCTGAGGCGCTGGCACAGGGTGCCCAGAGAAGCTGTGGCTGCCCCATCCCTGGCAGTGTTCAAGGCCAGGTTGGACACAGGGGCTTGGAGCAAGCTGCTCTAGTGGAAGGTGTCCCTGCCTGTGGCAGGGGTTGCAGCTGCATCAGCCTTAAGGTCCTTTCCAACCCAAACCGGTCTGGGATTCTGTGAAGCTCCCCATGCTTGGTTGTGGCATGCTGTGGGGGCTCAAGGGAAGCTGGACCCATTACCACAGCCCTTGCCCTAACAGCAGACACCACTTCCTGCCCCAAGGTGTGTTCAGCGAGCACACAGGAAGCTTTACACAGGCCCCAAGTCAGTGAGCACGATTTGCTCCTGACTGGAGAGCTGGCTTGAGGGAACTGCTCCCAGCTCAGTGCTGCCTGAAGCAGAGGGCTTCAGGGAAGCAGATCGGAAATGATCATCTGTCTCTGATGTGCATTAAGAACCAGCACCATGGGCAAGAGAGAGGGCAGGTGGTCCTCAGCCAGGATCCATTGCTCCCATGACAGACGACAAGGAAGACAACAGCACTGCCTGCAGACAACTGGGTCTTTTATTAAGTACTTAAAGTGCTACAAAAAACCTCAGGAGCCTTTATACAGCAACTTCATTTCTCCAGCCCTAGCTCTGTTGGAAGAAGCAAGCACAGCTCATTAGTGGAAATCTTCCAGTACTTGGAACAGTACAGCATGTTTCAGTGGTGGGTACTTACAGCTGGGCACTCAATTGCACCGCTATTGATGTCATCAATGATGTCATGTGGGTGCCGACCATCAATGCTGCAGCCCACTGATTGGGCAGTCCCAAGGATCTCCTTGATTGTCCCTGCAGGGGGAAGAGGCAGCTCATCAGTGCTCTACCACAGGGAAAGCTGTGAAAAGCAACTGGGGAACTTCACTCTTCACCATCCCACCTACCCTCCTGGGGGTGTTGCAGGGCTCACCGGGGACAGCAAGTCGCCTACACTGGGTCTGGTGCACCAGTTTCACAAGGAGCACACCAGAAAGCACCATCACCATCCTGTACAACCTCCACCAGGAGGAAGGCCAGGCCCGCCATCCCATGGGAGCTGTTCCCACACCACAGCGCAGGGCTCACCCGGCAATGGGAGCAGGCTCTCCGGGGAGCAGAGCAGGACCGTGCATCCCACCACAGCACGTACCTGAGAGCTCACGGGCCAGGGACCGGTGCCGCATCTGCCGCGCGATGGCCACGATCTCGTCAAAGCTGACGCTGCCGCTGTGCTTGACTGGGGAGGAAGGGTCACGTAAGCACTGACACTGCAGCTCCCTCCAGCCTCAGCAATGGGAGCCACTTTACACCTCAGCACGTCTGCTCCCAGGCTTGGGCACAAAGACACCCGTGAGAAGGCAAGCTGAGAGCTGGGCTGCTTCAGCTGGGGAAGAGAAGGCTCCGCGGAGACCCTCTAAGTCTTTCCCATGCCTGGAAGAGCTTTGAGGTCCCTTCCAACACAAAGCAATCTGGGATTCCAAGAGTGACTCCATGTCATGAGTCGTTTTCCACCAGCTCACCTCCAGGCTGCAGTGCCCAGTGCTGCAGGACAGAACAGTGGCAGTGGCTGCTCTAACCCATCATCAAGAACCCAAATCCTGCTTGTGTCTGCACTCAGGGCTGCCCCAGACACAGCCGCTCACTGCTTGTCAGTTTATACCGGATGATCTAAGAGGTGGGAACCTGTTCCTCTCCCTCCCCCAAACCACACAGAACTAAGGCAAAAATGAACACTTACTGTTTTTCTGCTTCTTCCTGTCACGAGGAGGCTCCTTCAGAGCTTTGATAATCAGAGCAGAGGCAGAAGGAACAACCTCTATCTAAACAAAGAGAGATTAATTCTTCCCCCCCTGTAAGCAGCAGCAGGGAGCTAAGAGAGATACTGGACCAAGCGCCCGGGAAGCCCCTTGCCAGAGCAGTGTGGCTCTGGCTGGCTCTCCAGGACAGACTATTGGGATGCAGAAGCATGTTCCCAGGCTTTCGGCACAGGCCTCCCCACAGCCAGGAGAGGGCTGCTTCCTAGACTGGGTTTCCTCTCAGCTCACCACTGGAATATACCAGCCACGGAATGCAGGACAGGTATAGTGGCAGGTGGCTACAGGGTTATGTGAAGGAGGTTTGCAGTAATTTGTGTTCGTTCAAACAGCTTTTTCCTGCTCAGATGTTCTGTACAAACAATTTACATGGAACAGGACAAAAGATCAACTTTGGCACATGTAGAAAGTTCCTTAAGGGGAGGCCTCAGAGCAGCTCCCAGTACCTACAGGGGCTACAGGAAACCTGAAGAAGGGCTTTGGACAAGGGCCTGCAGGGACAGGCCAAGGGGAATGGCTTTAACCTGCCCAAGGGGAGACTGAGATGAGCTCTTAGGCAGAAGCTCTTCCCTGTGAGGGTGCTGAGGTGCCGGCACAGATCCTAAACCTCCCTTCCAACCCACAGCATTCCATGAGCACATCTTCTCTTATCTATTGAATGCCAGGGGCCTCAGCCTCGCAGCCCCAGGTTCATGCACACACAACTGCTGCGGGCTCTGAACCAGCAGCACTCAGAGTGCTCCCTGCACGTTTTCAGGTCTCTCCAGCAGACCCCCACACTGTGCTGTGTGGCACTCACTTTATCCACCTCGGAAGGATGAAGGGCTGAGTGGACCCTGCCGGGACTGATGCTCGTGGTTGTTGCAAGCAGCACAGGGCTGAGCCTCGCGCTTGCCCACGGCGCCATCCCTTGCGGCGTTCAGTACCTGGGCTTGCCTGTTCTGGATGGTCAGCTTCACCGTGATCCGCAGCCCCTTCCAGTCTCCCGTGGCCTTGGCGATGTCATCCCCGACCTTCTTGGGGGACTGAAAATTGAACACGCGTTAAAACCGCGGCCAGGACTGGAACGGAGGGTGCGGGACCCCCATAGGCCATCCCCGTGAGGCCTCCCCGCCCGGTGCCGCGGAACGTACCAAGCCGAGGGGTCCGATCTTGGGGGCCAGAGCGGACGTGGCGCCGACCTCCCCGCCGGTGCAGCGCAGGTACACTGCGGGGACACAGCGCGCG
>NW_026639869.1:0-522 GCF_028554395.1 Pezoporus wallicus | reverse complement strand
CTGCTTCTCCTATGGCATACAGGGTCAGAGCCTCAAAAAAAACCGCCCCAAAACCTCCTTGTCCTGCTTCTCCTATAGAACACAGGGTCAGAGCCCCAAAAAAGACAGAAAACATGACAAAAATAGGACAAAACCACCCCAAAACCTCCTTGTCCTTCTTCTCCTGTGGGATGTAGGGTGAGAGCCGTGAAACAGACCCAAACAGGCCAAGCACAACCCAAATCACCCCAAAACCAGCTCCAAAACACCCAAACCAACCCAAAACCCCCTTGTCCTGCTTCTCCTATGGAACACAGGGTCTGAGCCCCAAAAAAGACACAAAACATGACAAAAATAGGACAAAACCACCCCAAAACCACCTTGTCCTGCTTCTCCTGTGGGATACATGGTCAGAGGCCTGAAACAGACCCAAAACAGGAGAAAAACACTCCAAAAACCCCAAAACCAGCTCCAAAACCCCAAAACCAACCCAAAACCACCTTGTCCTGCTTCTCCTATGGAACACAGGGTCTGAGCCCCAAA
>NW_026639868.1:0-522 GCF_028554395.1 Pezoporus wallicus | reverse complement strand
GTCATATCATTTTATCATCATTTACTTTGATTTAATATAATTTCATTTCATTTCCATTCACAACATGTCTTCTCACGCTATATCAAATCATGTTATGTTATAGCATCATATCAGTTCGCATCATTTCTTCCTTCTCATTTCATCTCATCTTATCTCAACTCCTCTAAACTCGTCTCATCCTGTATCCTCCCATTTCATCCTATATTGATTTCTTTCTCCTCTCTGAAAATATATCATTTCATATCATATTATATTGTATGATATAGTTTCATTTCCATTTCATTTCATTTCATCGTTCTCCTCTCCTCTCATCTGATCTCATCACATCGCATCGAATTGCATCACATCTCAACTTCTCTCACCTCATCGAATCTCACATCACCTCATCTTGTCTCATCTCGTATCCTCTTCAAAAATATACCATTTTGTATCATATCATATAATTTCATTTTCCTTTCTTTTCTTTTAATTTTATTTTATTTCATTTCATGTTCATCTGATGTAATCTCATTGAATTTCATT
>NW_026639867.1:0-525 GCF_028554395.1 Pezoporus wallicus | reverse complement strand
TGTGCCCCCCATATGTGTGTGCCCTGACCCCCATGGGTGCCCTGATCCCTATATGGGTGCTGTGATCCCCTATATGGGTGCTGTGCCCCACATGTGTGCCCTGACCCCCATTGCCCCATAGGGTGTGGGGCGCTACGCGCGTGGTGCTGCGCAAGGCAGACATCGACCTGACCAGGCGGGCAGGGGAGCTCACCGAGGATGTGAGGTGAGGGGCTGTTTGGGGGGGGAATTTGGGGGAATTTGGGGCGTTTTGGGTTGAGTTTGAGGCATTTTGGGGTGAATTTGGGGCGTTTTGGGGTGTGTTGGGGGCATTTTGGGGGGAATTTGGGGCATTTTGGGGGTGAATTTGGGGTGTTTTGGGGTGGGTGGCGCATTTTTGGGGTGAATTTGGGGTGTTTTGGGGTGAATTTGGCGCATTTTTGGGGAGTGAGGCATTTTGGGGTGTTTTTTTGAGGAGTGAATTTGGTGCATTTTTGGGTTGAGTTTGAGGCATTTTGGGGTGAATTTGGGGCGTTTTGGGGTGTA
>NW_026639866.1:0-521 GCF_028554395.1 Pezoporus wallicus | reverse complement strand
TGTGAGCAGATGCCCCTGTTCATTCTGTGCTGTGTTGCTGCCAGCAGGGAGCAGGCTCTGGACTGATTCTATTCAAATGCTTTTCCTGTACGAGTGTTAGCAGTGAAAGCAACGATGGATGCACCAATGTAAAGGGGATTGTGTGCTGAACAGGTCCAGCACCAGCTTTCAATCCTGGCTCTTCTGCTGTGGGAGCAGATGCCAAACGTTCGTGCTGTACTCACTGTGCTGCTGGGCAGCTGAGAGACACCACCTGAGAATTTGGATTCAAATGGACTTTTAGGTATGAAACCGAGGAGAGACTGCAATGATGGTGACCCCGTTGCAAAGCTGCTTGTGTGCTGAAGAAGCAGAGCACTAGCTTTCCCTGCTGCTCCTTCTGCCGTGTGAGCAGATGCCACTGTTCATTCTGTGCTGACTGTGTTGCTGCGCAGCAGAGAGCAGCCTCTGGACTGATTCCATTCAAATGCTTTTCCTGTATGAAAGTGAGCAGTGAAAGCAACGATGAATGCACCAATGTA
>NW_026639865.1:0-5284 GCF_028554395.1 Pezoporus wallicus | reverse complement strand
GGAGCGGCTGCCGGAGACCATGCTGGCTGGGCCGCCAGGCGGCGCTGTGCGGGCGGGGAGAGCTGAGGGAGTGGTGAGGCAAGGGCGGAGACAGGCGGGGTCTTGGTAGTCGCGGCGGGTTATGCCGGGCCTCGCTGGAGGCCTGGGGTGCTGGAGGTGTACCGCGCAGTGCCGGTGACACCTAGGGGCCCGGCCCGGGGACCGAGGAGCGTTCGATCACGTACCCGCCCCGCGCTCCGTCTGCGGGACACCGGTAGGTCCGGCGAAGCTGCACGGGCCGGCTTCCCAGAAAACACACACTGAGAGACCCCTCATGATGGTTGATAAAGAGGGTTTACAGGAAGGGCTTGGTTTAGCTAAAGCTGTCAGTGATACACCAGAATAAATAAAAGACACGGTGGCAGACCTTACACATGGTTTTGCAAAGCCCTTCTGAACTCAGTAGGTACATGGCATTATGGAATTGTTTAGGTTGGAAGAGACGTTTAAGATCCTTGAGTCCAACTGTTAGAAAAAGTGAAATTTTACGTTAAAATAATTATATAGAGCAACAGAAATGACTGTATTTGAAAAGTTTTTGAATCAATAGTAGACTTCTGTATATTAAAAGAATTTTGTAACTTTGCTGTGGTACTCTCAGCAGTAGAAACAATGACGAGAAGGACACAGGGTGTCTGGCCTAAGACCTTGTGGTTAGACAAGGAAGCTTTTTCTAACTGTGTGTCTTGATAATACAGACGTTCATAATTTTTGTATTGCTTACAAGGAAGCTTTGTCTAGAAATGGAAACCATGTATCTTAAGCAGCAGAAAATTTCATCTCTGCAATATTGGTAGCATTGTGAAATAATTGCAACATAAAAGGACAAGCCAAGCGAGGAAGTGAGAATGCTGACATCCACATAATGGTTGGGGCCTGTCCAAAGAGCAGAAAGGTGAAAAGGTGAGGAAGACTCCTTACTTCACCGGGACGACCACCAGAGGGGGCTGCGCAAGCGCAGAAGAGGCTGATGTAATGGACTAACGAAATAATCCTTGATGCATATGTATTAGTTAATGTAGCAACACGCTGAATATGCATTAATTGCGAAACTTTTATGCATAAATTTTGAACGCGATGTGACGGGGTCGAAGCCAGATTTGGGCGCGTGCCCCTGGTTTCCCAGCGCTGCAATAAAGCACCTCATATAACCATTCCGGTGGTTATGTGTCAGTTCTTACGCTAACACAACTGTTAACCCAGCACTGAAACTCATTTAGACCTACAGTTAATAAATCCATATTCAGAAAAGCAGCTTGCTAATTGCTTATTGCAGCAGTGTTTCTGCTCTGCAGCAGCAGCATGCACAGTGCTTATGCTATTAATGTTGGTGTGTAGACCTGTCATTTTCTAATGAGTTCCTATTTCTGGCAGTCAGGAAATATTTTTAGCAGAGCTTAATGTCATCGCTTTTCAGTGTAATGGAGTTCTGTGTATATCATCCAGTAGCTAACTAAGTTGAGTAGAATCACAGAATCAACAGGTTGGAAAAGACCTTCAAAATCATCAAGTCCAACCATTCCCCCAGCACTGCCAAAGCTGCCACTAAACCATGTCACAGCCTCATTTACACAGTTTATAAACACTTCCAGGGACGGTGATTCCACCACTGCCCTGGGCAGCCTGTTCCTTCTCTTCTCCAGACTAAACACCCCCAGTTCCCTCAGCTGTTCCTCATCAAATTTGTGCTCCAGGCCCTTCACCAGCCAGGAAAGTTTCATGATAACTGTATCTCTGTTATCAGTATTCACTGGTCAATGACACTGACTACAGTCATGGTGGATACAAATGCAGGAAAAACTTACTTAAGAATGCTAGTTCACAGGTACAGAAAGAGGTCAGAGTGAAGTACAGTACCTACAAAAATGACTACCTTTTGTGTAATGGGTAATACATGCTCTGTATGTTCATGCACAGTTTCTAGAGAGAGCATAAAAAGTTTAAAGTATGTTGCAGATATTACTAATACACCCCACAATTGATCATAATAATAATAAAATTTCAGGAATTATATAGGTTTGAAAGCCACACCATAGTCTGTTGGATGTTAAGACTTTAAACATAAACCAACCATTTATTAAAACACCCACACTTATTATTGTCCAATGCAGAACAACTTGTGAGTGTAACCTTAATGCAGAATGCACATTAATGCTGAGGGAGAAATATAAAGAAGTGTCCCCTGAAAAGGCAGCTGGTTGAAAGAGTGGTTCATTAAGAAAGTATTTCTTAATTGTAATATTTGAAGCAAGTTTTTAATGTGCTATGTCTCACTGACTTTTACTTTACACTCAAATCTACTACGGGATACTTGCTATGAGACCTTCCTCCAACCAAGCAATATAGCTTGCAGTCCCAAGCCCCAGCTTGCTCCTCAAGTTCACTGGGTTCTCTAGGTTCTTCCCACACAAAACTTACCACCAGCCCCACAGAACAGAAGCACCCTTCTTTCTTGGACAAGTTCCTTGTTCAACTGTCAGGTAAAGCAGCAGGAAGAAGATGCCTCCAGAACACAAATAATTAACTTCTGGAATGGTTTTACAATGCCAGAATACCATTTTGCCTATCACAAACTAAAATAACAGAAGATTCAGCCCCTGTGCTCCTCTTTATCCTGTATTGAAGCAGTAGAATTGGAGATAAAAGATTATGCAGCTGTGTATATATACATACATATATAATTCTAATGTAAAGCATGAAAGCACCAAAATTGTATTCTGTGGAACTCTGTGATCTCTAAACCCCTGGTTCTAAACCAGGGTTGTCTTCTATATCAGTGGGACAGCCACCCCCACACTGAGGATTTTATGGATGTATTTGTGCACTATAGTAAGTATACTAAGAGTAGAATAAAATAGAATAGAACAGAACAGAGCAAAACAGTTCCAGTTGTAAGGGACCTAAAAATATCATCTAAAGTACGACTGTCTGACCACTTCAAGGCTGATCAGAGTGATAGTTGCCACACGGACAGTTATCACACTAGCCAAACAATTTACATGATTTATTCATGAATTACAAAGCTTGAGACAACAAGCACATGTAATTTATGCACTCAGACACAAACAGACTTTTATACAGCCCTGGAGCTTGGCTGATGTGATAAAAAACCTATGAAGAGTCATGGTCCTTGAAGCAGGTAATATACTTTCAACAGTTTGTAGGAAAAGAATTCCATGATGATTCAGTGATGATGACCATTTGCCAGCTGCAATCCCTTTCAGCTACCAAGATCTAGTCCATTTATACAATGCTTTGAGTTTCTTGGTGGATTTTAAGTCTTTGCCTCCTTTCCTTGTATTATATGCTGTACAATGCTGGTAGGAGTTAAATTCCCCTGGGCACACCATTTGCCTTTTCCAGTGTTTTGACTGCTTTGTCCTTTTTGTTATACCTACAGCAGCGTTCCCAGCTCTTGAAGTTATAAGTCTTAAATAACCAGAAGCTGACTGCCACTGAGATGTTTACAGCCTTGTGGCCTCTATTTTCAGGCTGTGCACGTATCTTCAAGGTGTCTGGTATTATCCCACACTTAAACTTCACATGATAACAAAAGACACCTGATACCAATCTCAAGTTTGCACTGCAAATTCGCACAGCCTGAAAACAAGCCTGAAAACTCTCCAGTTCTGTGTTCTGACAAGGGTAACCTCAGGTTTCTGACTAGCAATGACAGCATCATTTGTAGTGGACCACCCAGACAATAGGCACAGGCAGAATACTGTCATCTCTGCCTCCATGTGAGAAGATGCATTTCACAGAAGAGAAACAACAAATTGAACCACTATGGAGGATCTGATGAAGATGGGAATGTAGCACAAGTGTGATTCCCTGAAAGCTCACAGCTCTGGTTTTAACATCAGGTCCCTTGTGGAGAATGTTGCGTGTTCTACATGCTCATGGCCTCCATATGTGAGCCTGATGAAATGCCTATGCACTCTGGAGAGGGGCTTTGTCAAGTGCCTGTTGGGACAGGACAAGGGGCAATGGCTATAGCCTGACAGAGGGGAGATTTAGGAAGAAGTTCTTCACTGTGAGGGTGGTAAGGCCCTGGCACAGGCTGCCCAGAGAAGCTGTGGCTGCCCCATCCCTGGCAGTGTTCAAGGACAGGTTGGACAGGGCTTGGAACAATCATATTTTTAAACTTCTTGTAAACCAGATCTCAGTACATTTAGAAATTGGAATTACATGTCCCCGTCTTTTAAAGAATGGAGAGAAACAGACTCATCCCAAAAGCCTTTTGTAGTTTGCTTGCCTTTTTGTCATTTCATGACGATTTTATTCATGTAATTCTCCTGCAATACGCTCTTCGCCTCAGTGTGGCACATCAACAAACCACTGTGGATGGCATTCTGTAATGGTCTCTAACACCTGCCTTTAAAGGTGGTACCTTCACTTCTTTTGCAGGGTGAGAAAGCAAGGGAAAAAAAAAAAAAAAGAAAAAATAAGGCTTTAATAGTGCAAAAGTGTGTACTCGAGTTACAGACAGCATATAGACAGGTTTTGGCATTCATTATCAAAACAGAGCTAATCAGTGTATTTTATCTTTGCATCTGAAAATAGTAACATTAAGTTTCCCATTTTGGTGGAACACACGTAACACTTTTCCTGGGCCATTTGCAAACTTGTAATACTGCTTATATTTCATATGCCTTTCTCCCTACCCTGCAACCTTAAGACAAGTAAGTAACTAGATTTGCTTTTCATTTTAATTCATAATACTCCATTTGTGTTTGTGGCACTTAGTGATCAGAAGTCCCCCATGGGCCTGAGAGCCATTGCAAGGGCAGAAGTGGAGGTTGTCATCCAAGATCCAATGTTCACAGTTAGAGGGAAGCTGTGAGATACTCCAACTTTGTTTAGATATGAGGACAGCAGAGTGAGTTTGTCAGACAAGGTGATGTGACAAGGCCAGCGGGTTTCTGTGAGTGCAACACACGCCTTGTGACGATGTTTCGTGTTTCCTGTTGTTATAGATCGCGCCCTGCTGTTGTTACTGCTGTTACTCTGAATCCTTCGGTTTCCTTGTGCTGTGGTAGATCACTTTTTATAAATGACCTTACTGTGCTCCTCCTGGAAGGCAAACCTGAGGGAAAGCCGCCCTCCCGCCTGCCAGAAAACGAGCCCACCCGAGCTGAGGCGTTCCCCGCGTCCAGCCGCACTGCTGGTGCTGATTGGCTCGAGCCCAAGGCATAGAGCATAAAGTACCGTTATCCCCGCCTCTGCCGCTCACTGATTGGCTATT